>NC_143048.1:44902500-44905000 GCF_057628025.1 Oncorhynchus mykiss
GTTCCCAGCTGCCTCATTGCCGTTCCCAGCTGCCTCATTGCCCTTCCCACACTACTACCCACCGGTGGGTTAAAATTGATGGGAAGATGGATGGAGCCAAATACAGGACCATTCTGGAAGAAAACCTGATGGAGTCTGCAAAAGACCTGAGACTGGGACGGAGATTTGTCTTCCAACAAGACAATGATCCAAAACATAAAGCAAAATCTACAATGGAATGGTTCAAAAATAAACATATCCAGGTGTTAGAATGGCCAAGTCAAAGTCCAGACCTGAATCCAATCGAGAATCTGTGGAAAGAACTGAAAACTGCTGTTCACAAATGCTCTCCATCCAACCTCACTGAGCTCGAGCTGTTTTGCAAGGAGGAATGGGAAAAAAATGTCAGTCTCTCGATGTGCAAAACTCATAAGAGACATACCCCAAGCGACTTACAGCTGTAATCGCAGCAAAAGGTGGCGCTACAAAGTATTAACTTAAGGGGGCTGAATAATTTTGCACGCCCAATTTTTCAGTTTTTGATTTGTTAAAAAAGTTTGAAATATCCAATAAATGTTGTTCCACTTCATGATTGTGTCCCACTTGTTGTTGATTCTTCACAAAAAAATACAGTTTTATATCTTTATGTTTGAAGCCTGGAATGTGGCAAAAGGTCGCAAAGTTCAAGGGGGCCGAATACTTTCGCAAGGCACTGTATTTAGTTTGCTAACAAGTCTCACACTACACACAGTCAACATAGCACAACACAAATCCCAACATAGCACAACACAAATCCCAACATAGCACAACACAAATCCCAACATAGCACAACACAAATCCCAACATAGCACAACACAAATCCCAACATAGCACAACACAAATCCCAACATAGCACAACACAAATCCCAACATAGCACAACACAAATCCCAACATAGCACAACACAAATCCCAACATAGCACAACACAAATCCCAACATAGCACAATACAAATCCCAACATAGCACAATACAAATCCCAACATAGCACAACACAAATCCCAACATAGCACAACACAAATCCCAACATAGCACAACACAAATCCCAACATAGCACAACACAAATCCCAACATAGCACAACACAAATCCCAACATAGCACAACACAAATCCCAACATAGCACAATACAAATCCCAACATAGCACAACACAAATCCCAACATAGCACAACACAAATCCCAACATAGCACAACACAAATCCCAACATAGCACAATACAAATCCCAACATAGCACAACACAAATCCCAACATAGCACAATACAAATCCCAACATAGCACAATACAAATCCCAACATAGCACAACACAAATCCCAGGATTTGTGAATCTGTTCAGAACTAGAGTCACAGCTCAAAGGCTGACTTCGGCTAATCAGATTTCAGCTAATAGAGAGAAGTATTTAACAAATTAACTACATGATGAAATTCAATAATCATAAACTATTTACATATCATAGAAATACATTTGTGGAACTTAGGGAATCTTTGCGACAACCACCACAACATACCTAGAGCTCTGGCCACGGCCAGGAACGGTATCTGGTCCATGACGGTGCTCCTCCGGACCGGCCCGTTATGAGTCAGCCTGGGTCTCTTCCACACCACCCGGTTCACACCAGACTTCTTTATCACACTGGAGATAGGAGGGAGAGAGACAGACGGGACAGTTATCACACTGGAGATAGGAGGGAGAGAGACAGACAGGACAGTTATCACACTGGAGATAGGAGGGAGAGAGACAGACGGGACAGTTATCACACTGGAGATAGGAGGGAGAGAGACAGACAGGACAGTTATCACACTGGAGATAGGAGGGAGAGAGTCCATCCCTCTAGTCTAGTTACCCAGTCAGTTCTACAGTAGTCTGTCCGTCCCTCTAGTCTAGTTACCCAGTCAGACAGAGAGAGACAGAGAGAGAGAGAGAGAGAGAGAGAGAGAGGCTAGTCTATCAGACAGACAAAACGTAACAATGTTGAGTTAGTTAGTTAGTTCTCCAGTTGGCTGGCTAGACAACTAACCTAGTACAGTAGTATGTGTTGGTCAATCTTACCTGCCCCCCAGCCCTTCGATGCGTTCCCTCTCCTTGGGCAGCTCAGGCTTGTGGTCCTGTGTAACCTCCACGGCCCTGATGAACTGGTCAGAGGGGTCATCCTGGACCCCCAGCACTATGGCAGAGTCTCCTACGTGGGCCACGTACATGCGGTTCCCTCGGACTACCACGACACTGGCCGTGGTGCCTGAGGTGCTGGGTAACCCTGTGAAAGTCTTGGGCCATTCGGCTGCAGAGAGATGGAGGGAGGAAAATACAGGGAGGGAGAGAGAGAGAGAGACAGAAAGAGACAGAAAAAGAGAGGGAGAGAGAGAGAGAAAGAGGGCGAGAGAGAGACACACACAGAGAGAGAGAGAGAGAGAGACAGAGAGAGAGACAGAGAGAGAGACAGAAAGAGAGAGAGAGAGAGAGGGCGAGAGAGAGAAAGAGAGAGGGCGAG
>NC_143048.1:44907500-45025000 GCF_057628025.1 Oncorhynchus mykiss
AGCTCATACCAGACACAGATGAAGACCTAGCTAGCCAGCGAGTAGCTCATACCAGACACAGGTGAAGCCCTAGCTAGCCAGCGAGTAGCTCATACCAGACACAGATGAAGATGATTGGTGTATTTAAAATGAGAGTTAAGGTGATGTCACCTTAATAATGAATCCTAGTGTTTGACATGGGGGAGGAAACCAGTAAGGAAGGGTTGGAGTTACAACCTACAGGAGGGTATCTCTCCAGGAACAAGGTTGGAGTTAAAACCTACAGGAGGGTATCTCTCCAGGAACAGGGTTGGAGTTAAAACCTACAGGAGGGCATCTCTGCTACAGAAGTGTATCTCTCCAGGAACAGGGTTGGAGTTAAAACCTACAGGAGGGTATCTCTCCAGGAACAGGGTTGGAGTTAAAACCTACAGGAGGGCATCTCTGCTACAGGAGTGTATCTCTCCAGGAACAGGGTTGGACAGCCCTGGTTTAGGGTATCATTAGTGACACATCCATTGGCAAAACAAGTAGTTACTGCACAAGTTTGTTCCAGGTCAGCACTCAGCACTAACAAACACATGACTCATCTAATCCAGGACTTGATTTAGTTGAATCAGATGTGTTAATACTGGGCTCAAAGACAAATGCACATCCTTGAGTTTTCCCAGGTCTAGATTACAGTTTGTATCCACTGTGTTCTAGTGACTTGACAGGGCAGTCGAAAGAACCAGAGCGAATCGCTGATGACCGCCCTAAATACGACTGCCCTCACAGCTGATAGGCCAAGAGACTTGGGGAGTGGGGGGGGGGGGGCATGGTCTTTCCAGATCCAATAGAATATGCTGCTTCATACACTCTCCTTCACAACCAACAATATCAGATCTCACATGCTGCCTCGCCTGCCTCCTCCAGCAATTTGTTATGTCATCGAGGTCAAACAACCGTCGTCAACTCTTTCCAAACACGCAGCTGAACCGTTGTCATGTGTATCGAAAGCAAACAGAGGAAGGCACTTTGGGAAAATCACATTCCCGGTAGCAATGTGCCGTTCGTGAACCATTAGTTATTTTATAAACTTCTCTTTTTACTGACACAAGGAGTCAAAATTCGTTTTTCCTGAGTGACTCGTTCATTTTGAAGTTTGTTTGGCCTGCTAGAGCTGTGCCAAAAAAAAAAAAAAAAGTTAATTACTTCATTATCTGTTTGCAATGCACATCAGTGACATCTGCTGGTCAGTAATAAAATAGCAGCGTGTGATTATCAGATGGACGTTTTTTTTTGTCTCCTCCTCCACTGTTTTCATCAAAACTCTGTGGCGCAGCAGAAGGTCGCTGGCTTCAGAAACCTATAATCAGTTGGAATACCAGGCTCACATCTTACATATCATGCCTCCCCTTTTGATGCGGTCAACGTGACTATTTTTCAACAACAAAAAACAAACATAATCTATGTTATTATTTAAGGATGCTTAAGACAGAAGCTTCATACTATACTAAATAAAAATGAATTATTGGAACCAAATACCCTAACGTCCCTGACTGTTTGTGGTGCAAAGTTCCCTACGCTAAGCTACCGGTCAAGTGAAGCTTTTAGTACAAAAATATGAACTACATGAGAATAAAAATAACAATTTGTTCTTAACTGACTTGCCTAGTTAAATAAAGGTAAAATATATATATATATATATATTTTTTTAAGTACGTTGTCCACTAGAGGTCGGTGTTTGAAATCAGCTTGGAATCGAAGAAAGCACCGGAACTACGACGAAAATCAGTGTGATCTCTCATATGTTACAACACACGGTTTGAAAAAGCACGTTATCAAAATTAATCTTTCCAACTTCAGTGTGTTCAAAACAAACAGGAACTGAAATTTTAAAAATAAATAAAAAGCTCCAACTGGGAAAATTGGATTTTGCACGATCATCCAACTCGCGAACTCTGGCCTCTTTCTAGAGCTCCAACTTTCTGACCCGAAGATCACTGACCTCATGATTTGACCCCGTATTTTTCCTGAGTTCCCAGTTGTTTTGAACGCAGCATTATCTGCTTCACAGTGTTGAAGCCTTCCTCAGAGCTCCTGTATAAAACGTAACAGCACTAGCCAGAAACACTCACATCGGTGCCACAAAAGAAGAGAAGATGCAGGCAGGTATGCCGTTTTTAGTTCAAGATGATTTGTTTGCAATATGTTGATCTACGGGCTGAGAGAGCTTCATAAACTGTTTATTGATTGTGGGGTTTTAATAGTGTGAGAAGACAACCACGTGTTTAGTGAGAATCGTAACATAAAAAAGGTACACACTAACTTCTAGCTCTTAACTAATATCGATGTCCAGGCCCCAGGGGAAATCCAACTAGCATAACAAAACAATGGTAATATGACCCCTCGGTGACCCCTCGGTGACCCCTCAGTGTAAAGGTGAGACTCTCATGAACATGTACCTGCCGGTTGTTTTGCTCTAGGTCCTCCAGCACCAGTTAAACTAAAGGAATGGAAGTATATATGGGGACTGTTTATAGTGACAAAAATGTACAAAATAATTAATTAAAAGAATTAAAAGAATTAATTAAGATCTTTCTTATCTCGCTCTCAGATATGATAGACACTTCGGAACAAACTTCCTTAAATATTGTTTGGTGGGACTATCCCTTCTTCCATGTCGTGAATCTGTTATTCAATGTGTTTCTATGGGCTAATAGCAGTAAGGACTATCTGTTATTCAATGTGTTTCTATTGGCTAATAGCAGTAAGGACTATCTGTTGTTCCATGTGTTTCTATTGGCTAATAGCAGTAAGGACTGTCTGTTGTTCAATGTGTTTCTATGGGCTAATAGCAGTAAGGACTGTCTGTTATTCAATGTGTTTCTATTGGCTAATAGCAGTAAGGACTGTCTGTTATTCAATGTGTTTCTATTGGCTAATAGCAGTAAGGACTGTCTGTTGTTCAATGTGTTTCTATGGGCTAATAGCAGTAAGGACTATCTGTTATTCCATGTGTTTCTAATAGCAGTAAGGGCTATCTGTTATTCAATGTGTTTCTATTGGCTAATAGTAGTAAGGACTATCTGTTATTCAATGTGTTTCTATTGGCTAATAGCAGTAAGGACTATCTGTTATTCAATGTGTTTCTATGGGCTAATAGCAGTAAGGACTATCTGTTATTCAATGTGTTTCTAATAGCAGTAAGGACTATCTGTTATTCAATGTGTTTCTATGGGCTAATAGCAGTAAGGACTATCTGTTATTCAATGTGTTTCTAATAGCAGTAAGGACTATCTGTTATTCAATGTGTTTCTATGGGCTAATAGCAGTAAGGACTATCTGTTATTCAATGTGTTTCTAATAGCAGTAAGGACTATCTGTTATTCAATGTGTTTCTATTGGCTAATAGCAGTAAGGACTCTGTTATTCAATGTGTTTCTATGGGCTAATAGCAGTAAGGACAATGTGTTTCTATGGGCTAATAGCAGTAAGGACTATCTGTTATTCAATGTGTTTCTATGGGCTAATAGCAGTAAGGACTGTCTGTTATTCAATGTGTTTCTAATAGCAGTAAGAACTATCTGTTATTCAATGTGTTTCTAATAGCAGTAAGGACTGTCTGTTATTCAATGTGTTTCTAATAGCAGTAAGAACTATCTGTTATTCAATGTGTTTCTATGGGCTAATAGCAGTAAGGACTATCTGTTATTCAATGTGTTTCTATGGGCTAATAGCAGTAAGGACTATCTGTTATTCAATGTGTTTCTAATAGCAGTAAGGACTATCTGTTATTCAATGTGTTTCTATTGGCTAATAGCAGTAAGGACTATCTGTTATTCAAACATTTTTTTAGATACCTCAAGGGGTCTTAAATTTCAAAATAAAATAGCAAAATTATCATTGGTATGACCTTCTGAAAACAATTCCATATAGCTTAGTAGTTCACTTTATTAAAGAGGACTGGGATAGGTTATTTTCTAATAGGATTAACACAGACTCCTCCGACTCAGCGGCTCCATACACCTGCTCCGACTACCAACTGTCTGCTGTCATATGCCCACATGAGCATCAGTGGCGGCCCGTCACTCAGGGAAGGTGGGGCAGAGCCGTTTTGCATGTTATTTTGGCATTAATACATGTCACATATCAGTTTAAAAACAAATGTAAACGTAACAAAAAATACTAAATGGAGTTAATTAAGCCTCCATACAAACATGGTCTCTTTTTTTGCTTTCTTGAGTAAGGCAGCTCCAAAATGCAGGTGTTTCAGCCCAGTTCAGTGCTTTCTGTGGTGGTGGGGCAGTCAGAGGAAAATACGGAGCGTAGGGGTTGGTTAATGTTCTCTAGTTGCGCCTTGATTGGGTAATGTTCTCTAGTTGCCCCGTGATTGGCTCAGTGTTCTGTCACTCATGGGGACACTACCTAACTGCCAAATCTAAGAGTAGAGCTTGAAAATTCAAGCCACTTGGGTGCTGCCATAGAGTTTACATTAGAAGTGCTCATCCAAGAAGGCTCCAGGTCATTGACCACAGGTAAAATGCCATCAAATCACATTATATCTACTGTAGCTTTGATTGGACCTTATCATGTCAACGTCATACTTTCAAAATCTTAGCTAGCAATCATCATCATCATGAATCAAGTCAAACAATTTACTGCGCTTTTTAATCCTTGTCATCTGACGAGAAATTATATAGATAAAACGTATCGATGCTCATCGGCCATAAACATTACACAACAAGTTGGAAATCACAAATTCAACAATGAGTGGTTTGGAAGTAATCAGTGACTATCTGCAAGCAATCAATCAATCAATAGCAATCAATCACCAGCCTGCTATTCAGTGGAGTGTGTGCTCATCGAAGACAAGCAATATATTCAAGAGTCGTTCACAATCTAGTTCGGTTGCGGACACAACTAGAGCTCGTTTCAAATGTATCAAGAAATATTCTTATTTGTATGCCTAGTAATCAACACGTGTGGTTTAAACAATGTACAAGTCTATCACAAATGACCGCTTCAATAAGCAAACCCCTATGCTGAAGGACATGTGGGGTGGCAGGTAGCCTAGTGGATAGAGCGTTGGACCGAAAGGTTGCTGGATCGAATCCCAGAGCTGACAAGGTAGAAATCTGTCGTTCTGCCCCTGAACAAGGCAGTTAACACACTGTTCCCTCCCCGGTAGGCCGTCATTGTAAATAAGAATTTGTTCTTAACTGACTTGCCTAGTTAAACAAATGTGAAAGAGAGGCTTCAGTTCGCCGGTAGGGCTCTGGGCATTACGAAATGAGTCGATAGATTTGGACTTTTTCTTTTGATTTTGACGAGTCGAAAAGATCCGAGTCAGTAAAAAGAGCTCAACTTCCCATGACTAATTCACGGAACCCCCCTCGCCCTGTTGAGTGTGACCTGATAGGTTGGAGGGGTTTAGAGAATCATCTTTTTCTTTGCTCAACAGACAGATGGCAAGTCGTGGTATATTTATTTTACTAGCCAAGCCTGAGAACCCAAACCACACATCCAGCCTGTGGTGGCCATTTCATTCTTAGCGTTTGCACTACATGCACACAAATCCCAATGTACAAAGCTAGCTAGATAGATTATTTAACTTACATAGCTTTTTCCACATGGCATGGTGGCATGCAACGAAACCTTTCCGAATAGCTGCACACACTTCTTCGTCATCCTTGGACCAAAAGCCCCGCTGTTTCTTGATGAATTCCCACAAATAGTCCCTTGCGAATTGCGCTGCTTCGCGGCCTCCGTGGCCATCGAACACCGCGAAGAAAGCCACTGAGCGCTGGGGGTGGTTATCGCTCTTGGTCGCAGCCGGAGTACTCTCCACTTTCGATCCTGCCAGTGCAGCAGTTGCAAAACGTTGGTTCCCATTTTGTACATTTTGTGTCCATGTAACTGTAGTGGATGCAGAGGCAGATAGAGGATCGTTGTGTGCAGTCCGATCTTGATGCTCGTTTTCAGGCTTTTCCGGCACAATGTCGGCCGTCGAGCTATTCCCTTTGGTCTCATCTTGTTCGTCCGAGTTCAGCTCGTCTTCCCCCGGCTCGGGCTCCATTACTACCTCGGTAACATCCTCCATGTATTTTCTGCCTCCCTGATCGGAAAAAACACTCACTCGCATCAACAATGCGTTTTCCATGGCTGTAGAGACGTCTTTCTTCAGATGCTGGGGGTTTGTAGTACCTAAAAATGGTTTCAAAAGTATTTTAAGTTAAGTTTATGGCAGCTTAATGATCAATCGCCCGCTTTCGGTCTTTGTTTATTTTCAAGCCTTGTAGGCATGCTCAGGAACGCATTGACGTCAGAGCTGTATCGACTGGGGGTAATGTCCGGAAAAATGCACCAGTGCGCCACCTACTGGATGTGTAGATCTAAATGTATTTGTCACATACTTCATAATAAACAACAGGTATCGACTAACAGTGGATCAGATCGCTTATTTACGGCCATTCTCAACAATGCAGAGAGAAAAATAATTCCACGAGGAATATATACAGGCCTACATAGTAACAATAGCTTGGCTATACAGTGCCTTGCGAAAGTATTCGGCCCCCTTGAACTTTGCGACCTTTTGCCACATTTCAGGCTTCAAACATAAAGATATAAAACTGTATTGTTTTGTGAAGAATCAACAACAAGTGGGACACAATCATGAAGTGGAACAACATTTATTGGATATTTCAAACTTTTTTAACAAATCAAAAACTGAAGAATTGGACGTGCAAAATTATTCAGCCCCCTTAAGTTAATACTTTGTAGCGCCACCTTTTGCTGCGATTACAGCTGTAAGTCGCTTGGGATATGTCTCTATCAGTTTTGCACATCGAGAGACTGAAATGTTTTCCCATTCCTCCTTGCAAAACAGCTCGAGCTCAGTGAGGTTGGATGGAGAGCATTTGTGAACAGCAGTTTTCAGTTCTTTCCACAGATTCTCGATTGGATTCAGGTCTGGACTTTGACTTGGCCATTCTAACACCTGGATATGTTTATTTTTGAACCATTCCATTGTAGATTTTGCTTTATGTTTTGGATCATTGTCTTGTTGGAAGACAAATCTCCGTCCCAGTCTCAGGTCTTTTGCAGACTCCATCAGGTTTTCTTCCAGAATGGTCCTGTATTTGGCTCCATCCATCTTCCCATTAATTTTAACCATCTTCCCTGTCCCTGCTGAAGAAAAGCAGGCCCAAACCATGATGCTGCCACCACCATGTTTGACAGTGGGGATGGTGTGTTCAGCTGTGTTGCTTTTACGCCAAACATAACGTTTTGCATTGTTGCCAAAAAGTTCAATTTTGGTTTCATCTGACCAGAGCACCTTCTTCCACATGTTTGGTGTGTCTCCAGGTGGCTTGTGGCAAACTTTAAACAACACTTTTTATGGATATCTTCAAGAAATGACTTTCTTCTTGCCACTCTTCCATAAAGGCCAGATTTGTGCAATATACGACTGATTGTTGTCCTATGGACAGAGTCTCCCACCTCAGCTGTAGATCTCTGCAGTTCATCCAGAGTGATCATGGGCCTCCTGGCTGCATCTCTGATCAGTCTTCTCCTTGTATGAGCTGAAAGTTTAGAGGGACGGCCAGGTCTTGGTAGATTTGCAGTGGTCTGATACTCCTTCCATTTCAATATTATCGCTTGCACAGTGCTCCTTGGGATGTTTAAAGCTTGGGAAATCTTATTGTAAATCCGGCTTTAAACTTCTTCACAACAGTATCTCGGACCTGCCTGGTGTGTTCCTTGTTCTTCATGATGCGCTTTCAACGGACCTCTGAGACTATCACAGTGCAGGTGCATTTATACGAAGACTTGATTACACACAGGTGGATTGTATTTATCATCATTAGTCATTTAGGTCAACATTGGATCATTCAGAGATCCTCACTGAACTTCTGGAGAGAGTTTGCTGCACTGAAAGTAAAGGGGCTGAATAATTTTGCACGCCCAATTTTTCAGTTTTTGATTTGTTAAAAAAGTTAGAAATATCCAATAAATGTCGTTCCACTTCATGATTGTGTCCCACTTGTTGTTGATTCTTCACAAAAAAATACAGTTTTATATCTTTATGTTTGAAGCCTGAAATGTGGCAAAAGGTCGCAAAGTTCAAGGGGGCCGAATACTTTCGCAAGGCACTGTATATATACACGCGAGTGTGCAAGGTGGTATTGAATGTGTCACCGTCTGTCACCTTGATTACTCACATTTCCCTCGACCTGTGCTCCTACGTTGTAAACTTTCATTCATAGGCTAGGTTGTAGCAACCTCATGATGGGGATAGGGAACATTTTAGTATCATGCAGTAGCCTAAACCTATCGCTGTTACATTGAACAGGGTGAATATGAATGACAGTAGCCTAAACCTATCGCTGTTACATTGAACAGGGTGAATATGAATGACAGTAGCCTAAACCTATCACTGTTACATTGAACATGGTGAATATGAATGACAGTAGCCTAAACCTGTCGCTGTTACATTGAACAGGGTGAAAATAAGAACAATCCGAAATTCCTTTTTGATACTGTCGCAAAGCTAACTAAAAAGCAGCATTCCCCAAGAGAGGATGACTTTCACTTTAGCAGTGATAAATTCATGAACTTCTTTGAGGAAAAGATTATGATTATTAGAAAGCAAATTACGGACTCTTCCTTAAATCTGCGTATTCCTTCAAAGCTCAGTTGTCCTGAGTCTGCACAACTCTGCCAGGACCTAGGATCAAGAGAGACACTCAAGTGTTTTAGTACTATATCTCTTGACACAATGATGAAAATAATCATGGCCTCTAAACCTTCAAGCTGCATACTGGACCCTATTCCAACTAAACTACTGAAAGAGCTGCTTCCTGTGCTTGGCCCTACTATGTTGAACATAATAAACGGCTCTCTATCCACCGGATGTGTACCAAACTCACTAAAAGTGGCAGTAATAAAGCCTCTCTTGAAAAAGCCAAACCTTGACCCAGAAAATATAAAAAACTATCGGCCTATATCGAATCTTCCATTCCTCTCAAAAATTTTAGAAAAGGCTGTTGCGCAACAACTCACTGCCTTCCTGAAGACAAACAATGTATACGAAATGCTTCAGTCTGGTTTTAGACCCCATCATAGCACTGAGACGGCACTTGTGAAGGTGGTAAATGACATTTTAATGGCATCGGACCGAGGCTCTGCATCTGTCCTCGTGCTCCTAGACCTTAGTGCTGCTTTTGATACCATCGATCACCACATTCTTTTGGAGAGATTGGAAACCCAAATTGGTCTACACGGACAAGTTCTGGCCTGGTTTAGATCTTATCTGTCGGAAAGATATCAGTTTGTCTCTGTGAATGGTCTGTCCTCTGACAAATCAACTGTAAATTTCGGTGTTCCTCAAGGTTCCGTTTTAGGACCACTATTGTTTTCACTATATATTTTACCTCTTGGGGATGTTATTCGAAAACATAATGTTAACTTTCACTGCTATGCAGATGACACACAGCTGTACATTTCAATTAAACATGGTGAAGCCCCAAAATTGCCCTTGCTAGAAGAATGTGTTTCAGACATAAGGAAGTGGATGGCTGCAAACTTTCTACTTTTAAACTCGGACAAAACAGAGATGCTTGTTCTAGGTCCCAAGAAACAAAGAGATCTTCTGTTGAATCTGACAATTAATCTTAATGGTTGTACAGTCGTCTCAAATAAAACTGTGAAGGACCTCGGCGTTACTCTGGACCCTGATCTCTCTTTTGAAGAACATATCAAGACCATTTCAAGGACAGCTTTTTTCCATCTACGTAACATTGCAAAAATCAGGAACTTTCTGTCCAAAAATGATGCAGAAAAATTAATCCATGCTTTTGTCACTTCCAGGTTAGACTACTGCAATGCTCTACTTTCCGGCTACCCGGATAAAGCACTAAAAAAACTTCAGTTAGTGCTAAATACGGCTGCTAGAATCCTGACTAGAACCAAAAAATTTGATCATATTACTCCAGTGCTAGCCTCTCTACACTGGCTTCCTGTCAAAGCAAGGGCTGATTTCAAGGTTTTACTGCTAACCTACAAAGCATTACATGGGCTTGCTCCTATCTATCTCTCTGATTTGGTCCTGCCGTACATACCTACACGTACGCTACGGTCACAAGACGCAGGCCTCCTAATTGTCCCTAGAATTTTTAAGCAAACAGCTGGAGGCAGGGCTTTCTCCTATAGAGCTCCATTTTTATGGAACGGTCTGCCTACCCATGTCAGAGACGCAAACTCGGTCTCAACCTTTAAGTCTCTACTGAAGACTCATCTCTTCAGTGGGTCATATGATTGAGTGTAGTCTGGCCCAGGAGTGGGAGGGTGAACGGAAAGGCTCTGGAGCAACGAACCACCCTTGCTGTCTCTGCCTGGCCGGTTCCCCTCTTTCCACTGGGATTCTCTGCCTCTAATCCTATTACAGGGGCTGAGTCACTGGCTTTACTGGGGCTCTCTCATGCCGTCCCTGGAGGAGGTGCGTCACCTGAGTGGGTTGAGTCACTGATGTGGTCATCCTGTCTGGGTTGGCGCCCCCCCCCACCCCCCCCTTAAGTTGTGCCGTGGCGGAGGTCTTTGTGGGCTACACTCAGCCTTGTCTCAGGATGGTAAGTTGGTGGTTGAAGATATCCCTCTAGTGGTGTGGGGGCTGTGCTTTGGCAAAGTGGGTGGGGTTATATCCTTCCTGTTTGGCCCTGTCCGGGGGTGTCCTCGGAGTGGGCCACAGTGTCTCCTGACCCCTCCTGTCTCAGCCTCCAGTATTTATGCTGCAGTAGTTTATGTGTCGGGGGGCTAGGGTCAGTTTGTTATATCTGGAGTACTTCTCCTGTCCTATTCGGTGTCCTGTGTGAATCTAAGTGTGCGTTCTCTAATTCTCTCCTTCTCTCTCTCGGAGGACCTGAGCCCTAGGACCATGCCCCAGGACTACCTGACATGATGACTCCTTGCTGTCCCCAGTCCACCTGGCTGTGCTGCTGCTCCAGTTTCAACTGTTCTGCCTTATTATTATTCGACCATGCTGATCATTTATGAACATTTGAACATCTTGGCCATGTTCTGTTATAATCTCCACCCGGCACAGCCAGAAGAGGACTGGCCATCCCACATATGCTCTCTCTAATTCTCTCTCTCTTTCTCTCTCTCGGAGGACCTGAGCCCTAGGACCATGCCCCAGGAATACCTGACATGATGACTCCTTGCTGTCCCCAGTCCACCTGACTGTGCTGCTGCTCCAGTTTCAACTATTCTGCCTTATTATTATTCGACCATGCTGGTCATTTATGAACATTTGAACATCTTGACCATGTTTTGTTATAATCTCCACCCGGCACAGCCAGAAGAGGACTGGCCACCCCACATAGCCTGGTTCCTCTCTAGGTTTCTTCCTAGGTTTTGGCCTTTCTAGGGAGTTTTTCCTAGCCACCGTGCTTCTTCACCTGCATTGCTTGCTGTTTGGGGTTTTAGGCTGGGTTTCTGTACAGCACTTTGAGATATCAGCTGATGTACGAAGGGCTATATAAAATAAATTTGATTGATTGATTGAATATGAATTTCAGTAGCCTAAACCTATCGCTGTTACATTGAACAGGGTGAATATGAATGACAGTAGCCTAAACCTATAGCTCTCAGTGGTGTAGCTGTATAACTATGCCAAATCTTTTCAGCCTCCTGAGGGGGAAGAGGCGTTGTCGTACTTTCTTTGCGACTGTGTTGGTGTCGTGCGTGGCCACGCAGTTGTGGGTGAGCAAGGAGTCCAGGAGGGGACTAAGCACGCACCCCTGAGGAGCCCCCGTGTTGAGGGTCAGCGTGGCGGGTGTGGTGTTGCCTACCCTTACCACCTGGGGGCGGCCCGTCAGGAAGTCCAGGGTTTAGTAGCAGAGGGAGGTGTTTAGTCCCAGGGTCCTTAGCTTAGTGATGACCTTGTAGGGCATTATGGTGTTGAACACTGAGCTGTAGTCAATGAACAGCATTCTCACATAGGTGTTCCTCTTGTCAGGGGCGGACTGAAACAATAATTCAGGCTGGGAGTTTGACTCCATCCCAGGCCACCCTGTTCACGTAAACCACCTGAACGCAAATGTTGTAGTCCAACCCTATTTGTTGATGTAACGGGTACAAAACTAGTTATACATTTGGCCACTATGTTCATCTGGGAAGAAAGTTATCCACATTACAAAATACAAACATTTGGGGCTGACCAACAAGTAGCCTATCTGAACACTGAGTTTTGCTAGGTATGCTATGGCTATGGGTGCACCCTCATAAACTCACTAGGAATATACCAATCATAGCACTTACAAATGCACAAGGCCAGACACATAAAACTATTAGACTACACTCTTTTTTTTTTAAGAGAATGAGATATACAGAGTTAGCTCAAATGTTCAAATGATTATCTTTATATTCAAGCATCAAAAATATCAAAAATCTTCACACACATCCACTGAACTTGAACATAAACTACAACAATGTAAGTATAGTACAAAAGTCGAAAAATAACTCCTCTACAAAAAAATTTTTTAGATTACAATGTTTACTCACTGGTGTCCATAAATCGTGATCTCTTGATGTTTTTTCCCCAGAGCTGGATATTATTGTAGTAGTGCTGGTACTAATGGCGCTAATGATCTTTGTCATTTCCCGTGATGTGCCACACAGGCTACTTACTGTGTTACGTTCATGCATGCATCATGGTTAGGTTACTGTAGTTTCTCTGTACAGTGGATGTGCACTTTCCCTAGTGTATGTGGCATGAGTCATGACCGAATGCCAGCAAGTCCATAGTCTAGGTTTACTATTTTTTTACTATGTTTTACTAGTTGAAACATATTGCCTTCAGAGTCATATTATGATCGCTATGTTGCACTCATTGCTATTATACAATTCCTCCACGAAGACGTAAGACTGTGCAAACTGTTTAGCCTACCGGCCGTTGTGTCACTATTATTAGCTAGGCTACTTAGCTAGCCATGCTGGGTGTCACTGTGTGTGTGTGTGTGTGTGTGTGTGTGTGTGTCAGTGTGTATGTGTGTGTCTGTGTGTGTGTGTCAGTGTGTGTGTGTGTGTGTGTGTGGTTTAGCTGGTGTTTTTGACTAACCTGGTCCCTGAACATGTCGCTTATTTAGTTGCGTCTGTGGCAAAGGGCCTTTCTCTTGTTTTATTCTCTCCCTCTCTGCTCCACCTTTCCTTTTCTGACCGTCCATTTCGCCGTGCGACGTGTCTAAAATGTTATCCGTAGAGAAGCAGGTGGAGACGGTTGCTATGTGCGTCGCGGAGAGACCTGATGTCATTTTTTGGCGCGAGGACACTGTAGCGAGAGAGTGAGAGTCGCGCTGGTCAAGTTGACTATTCGGAGCAGGCCAAAACGACCCTCGGGACACCGGGAACTGTCCTGTTGCTCCCGGCGGCCAGTCTACCATTGCCTCTTGCCCAGGTGGGAAAGGGCAGTGTGGAGTGCAATAGAGATTGCATCATCTGTGGATCTGTTGGGGCGGTATGCAAATTGGAGTGGGTCTAGGGTTTCTGGGATAATGGTGTTGATGTGAGCCATGACCAGCCTTTCAAAGCACTTCATGGCTACAGACTTGAGTGCTATGGGTCGGAAGTCCTTTAGGCAGGTTACCTTAGTGTTCTTGGGCACAGGGACTATGTTGGTCTGCTTGAAACATGTTGGTATTACAGACTCAGTCAGGGACAGGTTGAAAATGTCAGTGAGTAGACTTGCCAGTTGGTCAGCGCATGCTCGGAGTACATGTCCTTGTAATCTGTCTGGCCCTGCGGCCTTGTGAATGTTGACCTGTTTAAAGGTCTTACTCACATCGGCTTTGGAGAGTGTGATCACACAGTCGTCTGGAACAGCTGATGCTGTCATGCATGTATCAGTGTTACTTGCTCTCGAAGCGAGCAAAGAAGTAATTTATCTTTCCTGGTAGGCTTGTGTCACTGGGCAGCTTGCTGCTGTGCTTCCCTTTGTAGTCTGTAATGGTTTGCAAGCCCTGTCACATCCGACGAGCGTCGGAGCCGGTGTAGTACGATTCCATCTTAGTTCAGTATTGATGCTTTGCCTGTTTGATGGTTAGTCAGAGGGCATAGCAAGATTTTTTTTATAAGCTTCCGGGTTAGAGTCCCGCTCCTTGAAAGCGGCAGCTCTACCCTTTAGCTCAGTGCAGATCTTGCCTGTAATCCATGACTTCTGGTTGGGGTATGTGCGTACGGTCACTGTGGGGACGACGTCATCGATGCACTTATTGTTGAAGCCAGTGACTGATGTGGTGTATTCCTGAATGCCATCGGAAGAATCCCATAACTTTTTTCAGTCTGTGCTGCAAAACAGTCCTGTAGCTTAGCATCTGCATCATTTGACCACTTGTTTATTGACTGAGTCACTGGTGCTTCCTGCTTTAGTTGTTGCTTGTAAGCAGGAGTCAGGAGGATAGAATGATGGTCAGATTTGCCAAATGGAGGGCGAGGGAGAGCTTTGTACGCGTCTCTGTGTGTGGAGTAAAGGTGGTCTAGAGTTTTTTTCCCTCTGGTTACACATGTGACATGCTGATAGAAATGAGGTAAAATGGATTAAAGTTTCCCTGCATTAAAGTCCCCGGCAACTAGGAGCGCCGCCTCTGGATGAGCGGTTTCCTGTTTGCTTATGGCCGTATACAGCTCATTGAGTGTGGTCTTAGTGCCAGCAACGGTTTGTGGTGGTATATAGACAGCTGCAAAAAATACAGATAACCTCTCTTGGTAGATAGTGTGGTCTACAGCTTATCATGAGATACTCTACCTTAGGTGAGCAAAACCTTGAGACTTCCTCAGATTTCGTGCGCCAGCTGATGTTTTCAAATATACAGTACATAGACCGTTGCCCCTTGTCTTACCAGAGGCCGTTGTTCTATCCAGCCGAAAAAGCGTATAACCCACCATCTGTATGTTATTCATGTCGTTGTTCAGCCACGACTCGGTGAAACATAAGATATTACAGTTTTTAATGTCCCGTTGGTAGGATATATGTGATCGTAGTTTGTCTATTTTATTACCGATTGATTGTACGTTGGCTAATTGGACTGATGGTAAAGGTAGATTACCCTCTCGGCGTCAGATCCTTACAAGGCACCCAGACCTTCGTCCCTGATATCTCCTTCTCCTTCTCCTGCAAATGACGGGGATGAGGGCCTTGTCGGGCGTCTGAAGTAAATTCTTCTCGTCCGACTTGTTGAAGAAAAATTATTCCTCCAGTACAGGGTGAGTAATCGCTGTCCTGATATCTAGAAGCTCTTTTCGGTCATAAGACACAGTGGCAGAAACATTATGTACAAAGTAAGTTACAAATAACGTGAAAAAACACACAATTGGTTACGGGATCGTAAAAACGGCCTTTTCCTTCGGCGCCATTCCTAACTGCAGGAGCTGCTGGATGAGCTATATTGCTAGATACACTTTGCTTATTGTTGTGTTTAGGAAATGTAATTTCCACAGCTTTTACTAGATGCAGTGCTACTGCCAGAACCTCTGGTGGCTCACCGTCTGGCTTCTCTCTCTCTGAAATGACCAACTTTGACAATATGATCGTGTTTAGGAAGTGTAGTTTATCAAAACACCTCGTGACAGTAACCCATCCATCCGTTTCTTCTTAAAGTCAGATGAGGTCAACTTTATTTTCTCCGTCTCAGACGTGGGCCTACTTGACAAATCTCTGTACTGACACTGGTCTCAGCTTGGTGTTATACAGCAGAATCAACATGTCTGCGTTTCTGTACCTTCTCAAGGTTGGCCAGGAAGAAAGGCAGTGGGAGAGGCTCATCTCTCCAGACCCAGTCCCGTTTTAACTCCTATCCAGAGGAACAGGGGGGAGGAAGGAGAGGTAAGAGAGACGAGAGGAGGAGAAGTGTACACCTCACCTCAGGGTTATCTTCACACACTGGAAGTCTGTCTACCCTTCTCCCCTGCTCTCACTTGGGGCCAAAGCCAGGAAACTGGTACTTTTCAGCCTGCATTTACATAACAATGACGAACTGAACTTTAACACCTCGGAAAGCAACTGTTTTGATTACGCAGAGATTGTTTTATTATGCTCTTCACAAATCCTAGCTGTCAGTATAACGCAAGGGTGTAAACCACTAGTTTAACACAAGGGTGTAAACCACTAGTTTAACACAAGGGTGTAAACCACTAGTTTAACACAAGGGTGTAAACCACTAGTTTAACACAAGGGTGTAAACCACTAGTTTAACACAAGGGTGTAAACCACTAGTTTAACACAAGGGTGTAAACCACTAGTTTAACACAAGGGTGTAAACCACTAGTTTAATACAAGGGTGTAAACCACTAGTTTAACACAAGGGTGTAAACCACTAGTTTAACACAAGGGTGTAAACCACTAGTTTAACACAAGGGTGTAAACCACTAGTTTAATACAAGGGTGTAAACCACTAGTTTAACACAAGGGTGTAAACCACTAGTTTAACACAAGGGGGTAAACCACTAGTTTAACACAAGGGGGTAAACAACTAGTTTAACACAAGGGTGTAAACCACTAGTTTAATACAAGGGTGTAAACCACTAGTTTAACACAAGGGTGTAAACCACTAGTTTAACACAAGGGTGTAAACCACTAGTTTAATACAAGGGTGTAAACCACTAGTTTAACACAAGGGTGTAAACCACTAGTTTAACACAAGGGGGTAAACCACTAGTTTAACACAAGGGGGTAAACAACTAGTTTAACACAAGGGTGTAAACCACTAGTTTAACACAAGGGTGTAAACCACTAGTTTAACACAAGGGTGTAAACCACTAGTTTAATACAAGGGTGTAAACCACTAGTTTAACACAAGGGTGTAAACCACTAGTTTAACACAAGGGGGTAAACCACTAGTTTAACACAAGGGGGTAAACAACTAGTTTAACACAAGGGTGTAAACCACTAGTTTAACACAAGGGTGTAAACCACTAGTTTAACACAAGGGTGTAAACAACTAGTTTAACACAAGGGTGTAAACAACTAGTTTAACACAAGGGTGTAAACCACTAGTTTAACACAAGGGTGTAAACCACTAGTTTAACACAAGGGTGTAAACCACTAGTTTAACACAAGGGTGTAAACCACTAGTTTAACACAAGGGTGTAAACCACTAGTTTAACACAAGGGTGTAAACCACTAGTATAACACAAGGGTGTAAACAACTAGTATAACACAAGGGTGTAAACAACTAGTTTAACACAAGGGTGTAAACCACTAGTTTAACACAAGGGTGTAAACAACTAGTTTAACACAAGGGTGTAAACAACTAGTTTAACACAAGGGTGTAAACAACTAGTTTAACACAAGGGTGTAAACCACTAGTTTAACACAAGGGTGTAAAACCACTAGTTTAACACAAGGGTCTCTGCAGCACTCCACCAATCAACACTTGAAAGGATCTGCAGAGAAGAATGGGAGAAACTCCCCAAATTACAGGTGTGCCAAGCTTGTATCATCATACCCAAGAAGACTCGATGCTGTAATCGCTGCCAAAGGTGCTTCAACAAAGTACTGAATATAGGGTCTGAATACTTATGTGATATTTCATAATACAAATAATAATAATTGTAATACTTTTGCAAAAAAAATCTAAAAACCTGTTTTTGCTTTGTCATTATGGGGTATTGTGTGTAGATTGATTAGGGGAGGGACGATTTAATCCATTGTAGAATAAGGCTGTAATGTAACAAAATGTGGAAAGAGTCAAGGGGTCTGAATACTTACCGACTACACTGGATGTCGTAGCGTTAGAACGACGACTCGGGAGTGCACATTATTGCAACGTCAGTGAATCTTACTCGTAATAACTCCGCGAACCTTACCACACGTTCCAAAGTCTAAACGTGTTGTAATTCCAACTTCACTTGGTTCTTTGTTGCATAGCTATTCATATCCACTGTAGATACTAATATTTATACAAAACTACCATTATTATGGAGAAGCTCACCGATGACCTGGTCAAGTACAAGGACTATGTTTTTGCGAAGGATTTGGTCAACGCTGAGCACATTGACTCCCTGCAGAGCTTTGAGATCCGGGACAGTGACATCTTTCTGGTCACTTACCCTAAATCAGGTGAGTGACAAATCTGCTGGATGGAAAAACAGCTTTTGAGATGGTCTAGAAACACGTATCATGCATGGGGGTACTAGCCATGAAAAAGGTTGCGATCTCGGCTCTGTTTAGGTAATCAGTGAGGTTGAGAAACCGTTATAAGTAGAGAGCATAAAAACAGCATTTTAGAAAGTTAAAGGGAAATCCGGGATTGGAACATCCATCTTTGGACTTTTAAATGAATGATTTCCATTGATTATTTAAAAATATAACTTATATCCAAAAGTTGCGCAGCGGTCTGGGCACAGCAGTGCTCGAGGCGTCATTACAGGGTTCGATCTGTGTCGGCTGTTAGGGCAGGGTTTACCCGGCCGTGATGTCCTTGTCCTATCGCGCTCTAGTGTTTCCTCCGACACATTGGTAGGCTGGCTTTCGTGTAAAGCGAGCAGTGTGTCAAGAAGCAGTGCGGCTTGGCAGGGTCGCTTTTAGGAGGACACACGGTTCTGGACCTTCACCTCTCCCGAGTCCGCACGGGAGTTGCAGCGATGGGACAAGACTAACTACCAATTGGGGAGAAAAAGTTAAAGTAAATATATACAGCTCTGGAAAAAAATGAAGAGACCACTGCAAAATTACCAAAATTAAAAGTTTGGACACACCTACTCATTCCAGGGTTTTCTTTATTTTTTTACTATTTTCTACATTTTAGAATAATAGTGAAGACATCAAAACTATGAAATAACACATATGGAATCATGTAGTAACCAAAAAAATGTAAAACACATCAAATTATATTTTATATTTAAGATTCTTCAAAGTATCCACCCTTTGCCTTGATGACAGCTTTACACACTATTGACATTCTCTCAACCAGCTTCATGAGGTTGTCACCTGGAATGCATTTCAATTAACAGGTGTGCCTTGTTAAAAGTTAATTTGTGGAATCTTTCCTTCTTAATGCGTTTGAGCCAATCAGTTGTGTTGTGACAAGGTAGGGGTGTTATACAGAAGGTAGCCCTATTTGGGAAAAGACAAAGTCCATATTATGTCAAGAACAGCTCAAATAAGCAAAGATAAATGACAGTCCGTCATTACTTTAAGACATGAAGGTCAGTCAATTTGGAAAATGTAAAGAACTTTGAAAGTTTCTTCAAGTGCAGTCGCAAAAACCATCAAGCGTTATGATGAAACTGGCTCTCGTGATTGTCTGTAGACCCTGACACATACGTCTGAGCCGTTGAATTGCGACTCCATTTTGTCTCTATACTGAGGTTTTACCTGTTTGTTTGCCTTGCGGAGGGAATGACTACACTGTTTGCATTCTGCCATATTCCCAGTCAACTTGCCGTGATTGAATGCGTTGGTTCGCGCTTTCAGTTTTGCGTGAATGCTGCCATCTATCCACAGCTTTTTGGTTTGGGTAGGTTTTAATAGTCACAGTGGGTACAACATCTCCTATACACTTCCTGATAAACTCAGTCACCGTATCAGTATATTCGTCAATACTATTCTCGAAAGCTACCTGGAACATATCCCAGTCCGCTTGATCAAAACAATCTTGAAGCGTGGATTTCGATTGGTCAGACCAGTGTTGAATAGTCCTTAGCACGGGTGATTCCTGTTGGAGTCGTGGTCAGATTTGCCGACAGGAAGGCGCGGGGGGGGGGGATTTTTGCATCCCAGAAGTTGGAGAAGCAGTGGTCGAGTGTTTTAGCAGCGTGAGTACTACAGTTGAGGTGTTGATAGAACTTCAGCAGCCTTTTCCTTTTCATGGTTCCAAAGAAACCCCTACTAAAGGACACCAATAATAAGAAGAGACTTGCTTGGGCCAAGAAACACGAGCAATGGACTTTAGACCGGTGGAAATCTGTCCTTTGGTCTGAGTCTAAATTTGATATTGTTGGTTCCAACCGCCGTGTCTTGTGAGACGCAGAGTAGGTGAACGGATGATCTCTGCATGTGTGATTCCCACCGCGAAGCATGGAGGAGGAGGTGTGATGGTGTGTGGGTGATTTGCTGTTGGCACTGTCAGTGATTTATTTAAATTTCAAGAGACACTTAACCAGCATGGGTACCACAGCATTCTGCAGCAATACGTCATCCCATCTGGTTTACGCTTAGGGGGACTATCTTTAGTTTTTCAACAGAAAAATTACCCAAAACATACCTCCAAGCTGTGCATTGTTTATTTGACCAAGGAGAGTGATGAAGTGCTACATCAGATAACCTTCACAATCACTCGATCTCAACCCAAGTGAGATGGTTTGGGATGAGTTGGACCGCAGAGTGAAGGAAAAGCAGCCAACAAGTGCTCAGCATACTGTATGTGAGAACTCCTTCAAGACTGTTGTAAAAGCATTCCTCATGAAGCTGGTTGAGGGAATGCCAAGAGTGTGCAAAGCTGTCAAGGTAAAGGGTAGCTACTTTGAAGAATCTAAAATCTAAAATATATGTTTACTACATGAAAATGCAAATAAAGAAGAACCCTTAAATGAGTTGGTGTGTTCAAACTTTTGACTGCTACTTTTATATATAACTTAAACATTTGTCATGAGGAAATAGTGAAACTGTCTTAGCGCTTGTTTTACTCCAGCCCTTTCAGCTCTGGCAGGGTGACCGCTTTGTTGTTTTTCGAATCCCCTTTCCACCGAGTCGGCCCCAAGAGCTTTATGACTGACACCTTTCCACCGAGTCGGCCCCAAGAGCTTTATGACTGACACCTTTCCACCGAGTCGGCCCCAACAGCTTTGTTGTTTTTCGAATCCCCTTTCCACCGAGTTGGCCCCAAGAGCTTTATGACTGACACCTTTCCTAACCTGCAGGAACCATCTGGGCACAGCAGATCATCACTTCTATCTGTGAGTCCGAGATGGGTGATATCTATCCCAACAACTTGGAGATGATGCCATGGCTGGAGTATATTGACAAACGCCCTGACTATTCCTTACGCCCTAACCCGCGGTTATTCGCCTCCCACCTCACCCCTGTACTCATGCCCCCAGGCCTGAGGGACAAGAAGGCAAAGGTAGGCACAAGGAGGGTAGAATGAGAATGTTAATGGAGGTACCCTACACGGAGGCCCGTAGGGCTGTAAATATCTCTCTTATTCTCAGATGATCTATGTGATGCGGAACCCAAAGGACAACGTGACTTCCTACTATCACTGGTGTGTTAACTGGGCCATGTTTGAGACCCCAAAGAGTTTCGAGGACTTTCTGGACCAGTGGTTAGCAGGGAATGGTAGAGTAAAGACATAATTTATATAACACCATTGGTTGTCTCCCAAATGAATACCCTATTCCCTACATAGTGAACTCCTTTTCACCATGGCCAATTGGGCTCTGGTCAAATAGGGAATGGGGTTCCATGTGGGACACACAACAGCCTGTGATGACCCCGACAGCCTGTGTCCTAAATATCACCCCTTTTTCACAGTTACACTACTTTTGACCAATCCATGAATACTGTATTGACCTTGGTGACCTGTTATAACCCTGTTACTGACCTACAGTTGGTGCTTCGTCCTGGTTCGACCACATCAGAGAGTGGCACAGTAAGAGAGACCAGTACAACATCCTGTTTCTGACCTATGAGGACATGATCATGGTAAGATATTACAGACTCATCTGACACCCATGACCTCTGACCTGGATAGCTAGCTAGAGACAACCAACCAGCCTGACTTTACCTGTCCCTCAATATTTCGACCTAATTTTTCCGATTTTATTAACAAGGATTGACATGAGAATGAAGAGGGAGAGAGACAGATAGAGGACATAGTGTGTAGAAGTTCTGTGGGACTGGCATGTGATCCCACACAGGTAACAAGGATGGACATGGAAATGAAGAAGGAGACAGACAGAGGGAGGACATAGTGTGTAGAAGTTCTGTAGGACTGGCATGTGATCCCACACAGGCAGGGGATTGTTAATGTGCCGAAGGGCAGTGGCCTTCACCACTTGACCAACCCCAGGCACAGGGTTCCATCTTTAAATGGACTTCTCCTTTCTCAGGATCTGAAGACAGCCGTGACGAAGATCTGCCGTTTCCTGGACAGGGACCTGACGGAAGCAGACATCAACAAGATAGTGGAAAAAGCCACGTTCAAAAACATGAAAAACGACCGCAAGGCCAACTATGAGTTCATACCAGAAGACATTCTCAAAAAGGGGCAGTTCCTACGCAAAGGTCAGGCCCTGTATTCACACAGCGTCTCTATAACAGTGCTGATCTAGGATCAGGTGAGCCTTTCAGATCATAATGAATAAGATCACATGGACACGGTGGCCTGATCCCAGATCAGCGCTCCTACTCTGAGACGCTTCATGAATATGGGCCTGAGATTAGGGAGTGGGGGGGGAACTGTTTATAAATAAACTGCGTATAAACCATGTTATAATGTTCTTACTCTGAATAATGACGTGTTGGTTGTGCTGTGGCAGGTAAAATCGGGGAGTGGAAGAACATGTTCACAGTGGCCCAGAGTGAGAGGTTTGACCAGGTCTTTGAGGAACGGATGAAGGACATCCGGACTCTGAAGTTCATCTGGGACATGGCTCAACAATCAGAGTGATGGGAGCCTTCGCTCCCTGGCTTCCTCTACCTCCTCACGTTCAGGAGTTCCAACAGCTCAGTGATGAGTCCAGCCTTGGAAGGATGGCAATGCAAGTCTACAGTGACGGAAGGGAGGAGCCTGCAGCTCTGCCAACACAAACCTCCCAGTGGACACTCTGCTAACGACATTCATGTCAATTATCTGTTGAATGTACCAAAACTTGGACAATTCCAGAACCATTATTTTTGTGTATTCTAATAATGATCACTCCTTGATGAGGAATTAAATGAAACAATACTGTCAGACTCAGATCTTTTATTTGAATTAATATGTATTTTTATTTTGATGTAAAAAAGAACGCTCGCCGACAGTATAGCTGAGCCCGTAGGGCGGGGAAGATGGAGGAAGTGAATGCTGAGTTGGAACCAAGCAGTGGGTCGAGTAAATTATACGAATGTTCTGAGTGGACAACATTCGTATCGAAAACTGGAACAAAATGGAAAAAGTCTAAAACTGGACTGGAGGAAACGTGTGTAAATGAATCGCTTCTTTTTGGGATGTGTTTTTTTCTTTTGTTGTTGTTGTAAAGATGCATATGTGGGAAACTCGTTTGAGGTGTCGAAAATTGTGAAGTATGCCCTTGGAAAAGCGGAGTGTTGTCAGAGTGACCGGGGATGGTCTTGTTTTTTGATTCATTGTATTTCTGAAGAACAGAGGGTGATTGCAGTGAGATTCAAAAGAATCCGGGACAACAGACGTTTTTTTGTGTTTTGAACTTCGGAGTAGAGACGCCCGTCAAAGGAGTCATCTCAGGGGTGACGACGGATGTTCTGGTTTCAATACCCGAAGAGATAAGGCAGGGCTTTACCTAGCAAAGACTTATAGATGACTTGGAGCCAGTGGGTTTGGCAACGAATATGAAGCGAGGGCCAGCCAACGAAAGCATACAGGTCGCAGTGGTGGGTAGTATGTGGGGCTTTGGTGACAAAACGGATGGCACTGTGATAGACTGCATCCAATTTGTTGAGTAGAGTGTTGTAGGCTATTTTGTAAATGACATCGCCAAAGTCAAGGATCGGTAGGATGGTCAGTTTTACGGGGGTATGTTTTGGCAGCATGAGTGAAGGATGCTTTGTTGCGAAATAGGAAGCCAATTCTAGATTTAATTTTGGATGGGAGATGCTTAATGTGAGTCTGGAAGGAGAGTTTACAGTCTAACCAGACACCCAGGTATATGTAGTTGTCCACATATTAACAGAAGTTAAAACCGTCCAGAGTAGTGATGCTAGATGGGTGGGTGGGTGCGGGCAGCGATCGGTTGAAGAGCATGCATTTAGTTTTACTTGCATTTAAGAGCAGTTGGAGGCCACGGAAGGAGTGTTGTATGGCATTGAAGCTCGTCTGGAGGTTAGTTAACACAGTGTCCAAAGAAGGGCCACAAGTATACAAAATGGTGTCGTCTGCGTAGAGGTGGATCAGAGAATCACCAGCAGCAAGAGCGGCATAATTGATCTATACAGAGAAAAGAGTCGGCCCGAGAATTGAACCCGTTGGCACCCCTATAGAGACTGCCAGAGATACGGACAACAGGCAAACAGGATTTGACACACTGAACTCTGTCTGAGAAGGAGTTGGAGAACCAGGTGAGGCAGTCATTTGAGAAACCAAGGCTGTTGAGTCTGCCGATAAGAATACGGTGATTGACAGAGTCGAAAGCCTTGGCCAGGTCAATGAAGACGGCTGCACAGTATTGTCATTTATCGATGGCGATTATGATATCGTTTAGGATCATTTTAGAAAGAGAGGGTTAAGAGATTATCTAACCCAGCTGATTTGTAGGGGTCCAGATTTTGCAGATTTTTCAGAACATCAGCTGAATTTGGATTTGGGTGAAGGAGAAATGGGGGAGGCTTGGGTAAGTTCCTGTGGTTGGGTACAGACCTATTGACCGGGGTAGGGCTAGCCAGGTGGAAAGCATGGCCAGCCGTAGAAAAATGCTTATTGAAATTCTCGATTATCGTGGATTTATCGGTGGTGACAGTGTTTCCTAGCCTCAGTGCAGTGGGCAGTTGGGAGGAGGTGCCGTTATTCTCCATGGACTTTACAGTATCCCAGAATGTTTTTGGAGTTAGTACCACAGGATGAACATTTTTACGCTGCTGCTACTCTCTGTTTATTATCTCTGCATAGTCACTTTAACTCTACCTACATGTACATGTTACCTCAATTACCTCGACTAACCGGTGCCCCAGCACATTGACTCTGTATCAGTAGCCCCTGTATATAGCCTTGCTATTGTTATTTTACTGCTGCTGTTTAATTATTTGTGACTTTTATTTTTTACTTATCTATTTTTTTACTTAACACTTATTTTTCTTAAAACTGCATTGTTGGTTAACGACCTGTTGTATTCGGCGCATGTGATCTGATTTCTATGGGGTGGTTTATCTTGGGTTTGTGAAGTATCACTTAATTTTCTTATTTTCTTTTTAACAGCTTTCATGTGTTGTCAGCTACCCTTGAAATCCATTTCGATCTTTATGATTAGCATCATTGAGTTTACTATAAATTATCGATTTATCATCATATCGCCATTCTCAACTTGTGTGAAACACTTGAATGGCAACCTGACCCCACTGCTCACCCCTGTGGCGTGTCGTTGCAGCAATCCAGTCCTGGCCTCTTCTAGGTTTTTCTCGCGGGAATTTTGTTCTGTGTTCCCGAGACTTGTTTCCGTCGGAAACGTTTTGGCCACACCTATTATCAACCAGCGGATAGATGGGTTAGCAACGCAGGCCAATGTTTGCGACTACATAAACATAGTCAGCTAAATGAACACGTATTGTTAATTTAAAACGGTATATATTTTGTCGGCATATCAACATATAATTATGGATTCCGTCAACGCTTTCAACTTGGAGGTAAAACATGAAGCTTTCTGTTCGCTAGCTACGCGGCTATTCTGCTAGCTAATCTAGCTAACGTTAGCTAGTTGAATTGTCGATGTATTGGCTAAATATGTCCTAATTTAGCCAACTTTGTGTCATGTTACTAGAATGATCAGAAACACAATGTGTTTATTAAATGTAGTAGCAAATCAGACGTTAGCTAGCTAAGCTACCCACTTTTCGACCTTCCAATCTACAACTCAAAAATGACTACGCAGCTAACGATAACGCTCTAAAAGCTATCATGCAAGATGATGGCGAACTTTGCCCTTGTTGACCTTAGACGATGGAGCATCAACCGCAAGAGTTTTCTTGCTCAACTGGTCTGCTATTAATGTATAACCCATGCCATTAACCGCTGATAGTGTGAACGCTATTGCACGGACAGTTTTCTGTTTTGTTGGGCTGATAAGGTCTGCTTGTTATTGGCAATATCGCCAATGGTGGCTAATTTAGCTAACTAACCTTAGTTGGGTTTGTTGTAGGAAATGCAGAACCACATGGTTGTCACTAAAAGTTTGGTAATGTTAGTTGTCCAGTTGTTTCTATGTACTAAGTTAGTTATGTCTTCCTGAAAAATATAACGTTACGTGAATATAACAAGTGTTATTGCGTAACGTTAGCAAGCGTTATTCTAGTCTTCCTCTTGCAGGTGACTAGCCTGTTTTCATTTTTTGTTGTTGCCTAATCCGAAATATGGCAGCGTCTCCTTCACGTTGTATGTTACTCTGTATTTGCACCATGTGTTCAGTGTCGAGGCATCAGTGTTTGTTTCCCTATGTGAACATGACCTGTCTACCATCAATCCCCCAATTCTGGTCTTCATGCTTATAAAAACAAATGTGCTTTTGGGATTGATGTGGAGTCTGGATTAGATGACCTCGTTTAGGTGCTAGCTAAAGGTATTCTTCGTTTCCCTCCTTGTCCAGTTATTCTCCATGATTGACATGAAGCCTCCAATATCACGAGCAAAGATGATGTCAGTCACTAAATCAGCAATAAAGGCTATCAAGGTAAGTTTGGCCAACATATGTGTGTGAGTGTTTCTCATTGGAAATATGGAAATATGTTTAAAAAAAATTGATGCCAAAATGTAACCGTGTTTTAGATTCACACCATGAAACATAATGATTCTGTTTCCACTTCTTGTCCCCTTTTCTCAGCTATACAAGCATGTCGTCCAGATTGTGGAGAAGTTCATCAAGAAGGTATGTCATGGAAACACAACCAAGGAACTATAATCAATAGTGGGGTCACTTTGCTTTCAGACAATGCCAGTAGCTTTTAAAAGCATATAACAAAAACAAACCTTCTTTACCCTTATTGTAATTTTGTAGACCTGTGATAATGTGGAAAGACTAGTGATAATAACATCTGTTACTTGTTACTCCAGTGTAAGCCAGAACTGAAGGTTCCTGGTTTATACGTGGTGGATTCCATTGTCCGACAGTCCCGACATCAGTTTGGAGTGGATAAGGACGTCTATGGACCCAGGTTCCAAAAGAACTTCACCCCGACATTCCAGAACCTCTACCTCTGTCCACACGATGACAAGGTGGGTTATTACTGTAGCCGTTTTTTTCTGGTGTTCCACCATGTCGGGGATGCAGTTTTTGTTCTAGCGATAACACACTAATCAGTGGTTAAATCGTGGATGATTGTATTCAATTTAATCAGCAGTTAAGTAGTGGATGATTGTATTCAATTTAATCAGCAGTTAAGTAGTGGATGATTGTATTCAATTTAATCAGAAGTTAAGTAGTGGATGATTGTATTCAATTTAATCAGAAGTTAAGTAGTGGATGATTATTCAATTAATCAGCGGTTAAATTGTGGATGATTGTATTGACTTAATCAGTAGTTGGGTCGGGTGTGGCTGTATTGGGTGAGGTGTGGCTGTATTGGGTGAGGTGTGGCTGTATTGGGTGAGGTGTGGTTGTATTGGGTGAGGTGTGGCTGTATTGGGTGAGGTGTGGCTGTATTGAGCTGGTACAGCAATTAAGAGTTGAAACTTTACTCTTTCTGATATTCTTAATGGCCAGCTAAAGCAGAGCATAACTGTAAACCTTTCTCATTACGGGTTCTTATTCCTCCCCTTTGTCTCCCTTTCCCTCTCTCCCTGCAGAGTAAGATCATCCGTGTTCTCAACCTGTGGCAAAAGAACGCTGTATTTGAGATGGACGTCGTCCAGCCCCTTTTGGACATGGCTTCTGGCTCCTTAGTCCCTACTCCCTCCCCCCAGGAGGACCTCCAGGCCCAGCCCCAGGTGCCCAGTGCCTCTATAGCATCAGTCCAGACCCCGGTCTCCAGTGCCTCCATAGCAGCAGCCCTGCCCCAAGTCTCCAGGGCCTCCATAGCAGCAGCCCTGCCCCAGCTCCCCCCACAGCTCCAGAACCCTGAGGCCCTGGCTGCCGTGGCACAGCTTTTCCAGTCTGGACAGGGACATGAGGTGAGAGCTATATAGAATGAAAGTATGCATCACAATATCAGGTCAGCGATGATGAGTGCACCCATAGAGATCCTAGATGCTGTGTCCTACTTCTATGAGTGTACCCATGAGTTTACCTGTTAAATTGCCATGGTCCAGTGATTGAGTATAACTGGAATATATTCTAAGTATTTTGTTATAGTTACAGTATTACACACTACTAGCTCATATACCCCAGAACAACATGACTGTGACAGAAATTCACCATTGCTCTTTCTTGACCAATCCAGTTGGCTGTTTCCTGTAAACTAGTTAATTCTTCTGGGGGGGGGGGGGGGGGGGGAGTTCTCTACCAGCCCAATAAATGTTAATTGCATAGTATCTTGCTTGTCACCTAGGTAGTAACTGATTGGGTGGATTAAGTGTAATTCCGCTGTATTCCTTCCTGTCTGTCCAGCTTCAGAAGATCCTCCAGAGGTTCCAGCCAGGGCAACAGACTCCCCCCGTGGTTCCAAACACCATGGCTGACCAGAACCACCCACACGTGGTCCAAGGCCAGCATAATACACACCACCCACCGTTGAACACACACCAGACACATCCTACGGAGCAGAAGAACTCACTAGCTAAGGTAATGATTTCTTTTTTTGTACTTTAGGCATATTTTTTGACCAACAAGACAATTTTCAGAGGCCTAATCTTAACAGGACAGCTTTTGATTTATTAGGATCGCAATTAGCGACAGCTAGTCTTACTGGGGTCCAACACATAACGAAATATACTTTTTTTTGTAAGTCACATATTACATTTATTTTAAGCCCTTTTTTACATTTAACTGATGCCACAAAGTGCTATACAGAAACCCAGCCTAAAACCCCAAACCGCAAACAAGGAAGATGTAGAAACATGGTGGCTAGGAAAAACTCCCTATAAAGGCAGGAAGCTAGGAAGAAACCTAGAGAGGAACCAGGCTGAGAAAGGTGGCCAGCCCTCTGTCTGTCCCGGGTGGAGATTATAACAGTACGTGGCCATTTAAGGCCCAATCGTTCTTCAGGATGTTCAAACGTTCATAGATGACCAGCAGGGTCAAATAATAATCACAGTGGTTGTTGAGGGTGCCACATATCAGTACCTCACAAGTAAATGTCTGTTGGCTTTTCATAGCCGAGCACGCAGTGGTCGAGACAGCAGGTGTGCTAGAGAGAGAGTTGAAAACAGCAGGTCGGGGACAAGCTAGAAAGTCCGGTGAACATGTCAGGGTTCCATATCAGCAAGCAGAACAGTTGAAACAGGAGCAGCAGCACAGCCAGGTGGGCTAACAATTTTTTCAGAATGGCACAAATTCCCCGATATCAGGGTACTCATGTCAACATGTTTGCTTTCAGAGCATATTTGATCCCAAATTATAAGGGGGAGCGATACCTCGGTGTCTCAGGCATCCATCGCTCATTGAATACATTAGTGTGATTGGTCATACGGTAGGTCAAAGGTGGGACTGGGTACAGCCAGGTGGGACTGGGTACAGCCAGGTGGGACTGGGTACAGCCAGGTGGGACTGGGTACAGCCAGGTGGGACTGGGTACAGCCAGGTGGGACTGGGTACAGCCAGGTGGGACTGGGTACAGCCAGGTGGGACTGGGTACAGCCAGGTGGGACTGGGTACAGCCAGGTGGGACTGGGTACAGCCAGGTGGGACTGGGTACAGCCAGGTGGGACTGGGTACAGCCAGGTGGGACTGGGTACAGCCAGGTGGGACTGGGTACAGGGAATATATATATATTTAAATTGCACAGGATACCAGATATAACAGACTGACCCTAGCCCCCCGGCAGCATAGATAATGGGGTCGGGGGACACTATGGCCCCTTTCGACGATACCCCCGGACAGGGCCAACCAGGCAGGATATAACCCCACCCACTTTGCTGAAGCACAGCCCCCACGCCACTAGAGGGATATCAACAGACAGATATCAACTTACTACCCGAGACACGGCTGAGTATACCCCACAAAGCTCTCCACCATTACAAGCCCGTGCAGGACCAGACAGGAGATCCTGTCAGCGATTCCACCCATTCAGGTGACGCAGGGACGGCATGGCAGAGCACCAGTAAGCCGGTGACTCAGCCCCTGTAATAGGATCAAAGGCAGAGAGTCCCAGTGGAGAGAGTGGAGCCGGCCGGACAGAGACAGCAACAGCGGTTCTTCGCTCCAGTGCCTTGCCGTTCAACTTTCGCACCCCTTCAATCATTGGACCTACTGAAGAGAAGCGTCTTCAGTAAAGACTTAAGGTTGAGATGGAGTCTGCGTCTCTCACATGGATAGGCAGACCATTCCATAAAAATATAGAGCTATAGGAGAATGCCTTGCTTCTAGCTGTTTGCTTAGAAATTCCAGGGACAGTAAGAAGGCCTGCGTCTTGTGACCGTAGCGTACGTGTAGGTATGTACGGCAGGACCAAATCGGAAAGATAGGTAGGAGCAAGCCCATGTAATGCTTTGTAGGTTAGCAGTAGAACCTTGAAATCAGCCCTTGCCTTAACAGGAAGCCAGTGTAGAGTGGCTAGCACTGGAGTAATATGATCAAATTTTTTAGGTTGTAGTCAACATTCTAGCAGCCGTGTTTAGCACTAACTGCTTTAGCCGGAGAGTAGAACATTGCAGTAGTCTAATCTAGAAGTGACAAAAGCATGGATTCGTTTTTCTGCATAATTTTTTTGGACAAAAAGTTTCAGATTTTTGCAATTGTTATGAAGATGGAAAAAATTTTGTCCTGGCTGTGTTTGTCAAAAGAGAGCGATCGGGGGTCCAGATTAATGCGGAGGTCCTTCAGTTTTATTTGAGACGACTGTACAACCATCAAGATTAATTGTCATATCATACAGCAGATCTCTTTGTTTTTTAGTTAACCTAGAACAAACTGTTTGGTCTGATTTTTTTCAATTACATTTTTCTATTTTTTTTAAGTAAAACATTTGTCACTTCACTTCCATACGTCTGAAACACAGGCTTCCAGGGGGACCATTTTGGGGCTTCGCTGTGTTTCATTGAAATGTACAGCTGTGTGTCGTCCTCATAGCAGTGAAAGTTGAGTGTTTCCCGAATGACATCATCAAGAGGTAGAATATATATAGTGAAAACAATAGTGGTCTGTAAACGGAACCTTGAGGAACACCAAAACTTAAACAATTTATTTGTCAGAGGACAAATCATCCACAGAGACGAACCGATACCTTTCCGACAGATTAGATATAATCCAGGCAAGAACATGTCCCTGTAGACCAATTAGGGTTTCCAATCTCTCCAAAGTAATGTGGTGATCGATGGTGTCAAAATCAGTACTAAGGTCTAGGAGGACAGACGCAGAGGCTTGGTCTGACGCCATGAAAAGGTTATTTGCCACCTCAACTAGTGCAGTCTCAGTGCTATGATGGGGTCTAAAACCAGACTGGAGCTTTTCATATGCATTATTTGTCTTCAGGGAGACAGTGAGTTGCTGTACAACACCTTTTCCCCCCCAAAACTGAGAGGAATGCGATATTCAATATATGCCAAATTTATTTATATTTTTTAAATTATTATTATTATTTTTAATTTTTTTAATAAAAAAAAAATATATATTTTTTTATTTTCTGGGTCAAGGTTTGGCTTTTTCAAGAGGGGCTTTATTACTGCCACTTCTTTAGTGAGTTTGGTACACATCTGGAGGATAGGAAGATGTTTTTTATGTTCAACAAAGTAGGACCAAGTACAGGAAGTAACCGTTTCAGTAGTTGGAGTAGGGTCATCATTTTGATGATCCTTGGTTGGGGGTTATATGTTGCGATTGCAAACGTAATAAAATGTTGGTCCTATTAGTCTATGATTATGAAGAAAAACATTACGATCCACAATATTTATTCCACGGGACAAAACTAGATACAGAGTGTGGCTGTGAGTAGGTCCGGAGACATGTTGGACAAAACCCACTGAGTCGATGATGGCTCTGAAAGACTTTGGGAGTGGGTCTGTGGGCTTTTCCATGTGAACATTGATGTCACCAAAAATTATATTATCTGCCGTGACTACAAGATCAGACAGGCATTCCGGGAACTCTGTGCCCAGGAGGCCTGTAAATGACCCAGGAGGCCTGTAAATGACCCAGGAGGCCTGTAAATGGCCCAGGAGGCCTGTAAACAGTAGCTATAAAACGCGATTAAGTAGGCTGCATATATTTCATGACTAGAAGCTCAAAAGAGGCCGATAATCTTTTTTTGTAAATTGAAATTTGTCGTGAATGTTATCAACACCTCCACCTGTGTGGGAATGCGTGGGGGATATGGTCACTAGTGTAATCAGGAGGAGTGGCCCTCAGAGGTTCCCAACACCATGGTTACAATTTGCATATATTTAAAACATTAACATGTGGTGTATGTGAATCTCAGTTCCACATACATGTCAGTACATACACACAACAGATAGATTGTGTGGGGGAGAGGCGTTGTGCCATGGTTTTCTTAAAGCCTCCTTGAGAGGGATGGTCAGTCACAGATATTAAGTCTACTGTGATTATTATAGATGTCGAAGTAAATCGTTGCACTCTGTTAAGGCTGTGTTGCTAAATTCTGCTCTCATTGCTATGGATGTGGAGCTAAATTATGCGGCTCTTATTGTTGTGTAGCTAAATTATGCAGCTCTTATTATTATTATGCGTGTGGAGCTAAATTATGCTGTGCTCATTGTTATGGATGTTGATCTTCAGAAACTCCTGGACCGTTTTGATTATGACGACGAACCAGAAGAAGTGAAGCGAGAGGAGATGAATCCCCTTGTTCCAGGGAACCAGTACGACGGCCATTTTCCTGGTCCGATGCAGCCCAACACGGAGCAACAGTTTCAGGGCCAGCCTGGGAGACAGCAGACACCTGTTGGAGGATACCCTGGTCTGAACAAGGGCTACAGCCAGAGCCAGCACACTGACCAGCAGAACCAGGACCAGGGAAGCTCCAGAGAAAGAGAAGATCCGTCTGGGAGGAGGGAGGGGAGGCAGCGGGGTCACGGCAGGAGGTCACGCTCCAGGTCTGGCTCTCGGTAAGAAGCTGGGCCTATTGTTGATATTAGTTATTTTTAGGAGACCTCTAATGGAATCCTGTCTGTTCCCACCTTTTAGCTTGGATTTTAGTCTGCCTTATTGCTGTGTTAGCTTGGCTTTTAGTCCGCTGTGTTAGCTTGGCTTTTAGTCCCTCGTATTGCTGTGTTAGCTTGGCTTTTAGTCCCTCGTATTGCTGTGTTAGCTTGGCTTTTAGTCCCTCGTATTGCTGTGTTAGCTTGGCTTTTAGTCCCCTGTATTGCTGTGTTAGCTTGGCTTTTAGTCCCTCGTATTGCTGTGTTAGCTTGGCTTTTAGTCCCTCGTATTGCTGTGTTAGCTTGGCTTTTAGTCCCCTGTATTGCTGTGTTAGCTTGGCTTTTAGTCCCCTGTATTGCTGTGTTAGCTTGGCTTTTAGTCCCTGTATTGCTGTGTTAGCTTGGCTTTTAGTCCCCTGTATTGCTGTGTTAGCTTGGCTTTTAGTCCCCTGTATTGCTGTGTTAGCTTGGCTTTTAGTCCCCTGTATTGCTGTGTTAGCTTGGCTTTTAGTCCCCTGTATTGCTGTGTTAGCTTGGCTTTTAGTCCCTCGTATTGCTGTGTTAGCTTGGCTTTTAGTCCCCTGTATTGCTGTGTTAGCTTGGCTTTTAGTCCCTCGTATTGCTGTGTTAGCTTGGCTTTTAGTCCCCTGTATTGCTGTGTTAGCTTGGCTTTTAGTCCCCTGTATTGCTGTGTTAGCTTGGCTTTTAGTCCCTCGTATTGCTGTGTTAGCTTGGCTTTTAGTCCGCTGTGTTAGCTTGGCTTTTAGTCCCTCCCTGTATTGCTGTGTTAGCTTGGCTTTTAGTCCCTCGTATTGCTGTGTTAGTTTGGCTTTTAGTCATCTTATCTTGTTTGATTTTTATATATTTAATTTGATTGTTTTACTTAAGTGCTTTAGTTCTCCTGTTCCTGGAGAGATACCCTCCTGTATGGTTTTAATTCAACCCTGTATGGTTTTAATTCAGCCCTGTTACTAGAGACACCCTCCTGTAGGTTTTAACTCCAACCCTCTTACTAGACACCCTCCTGTAGGTTTTAACTCCAACCCTGTTACTAGAGACACCCTCCTGTAGGTTTTAACTCCAACCCTGTTCCTGGAGAGATACCCTCCTGTAGGTTTTAATTCAACCCTGTTCCTGGAGAGATACCCTCCTGTAGGTTTTAACTCCAACTCCAGTTGTAACTAACCTGATTAATCTTATCAACCATTTAATTAATAGAATCAGGTGTGCTTGATTAGGGTTAAAGTGAAAACCTACAAGGACGGTAGATCTTCAGGAACAGGGTTGGAGAGCCCTGATTTTAGTACGTTGTGATTTTAAAAACATTTTAAATAAGGTTTGATTTCTCCAGTTCTCCCAGGAGAAAGAGGTCCCCCGGTTCTCCCTCCCGGAAACCCCGACACTCTTCCCAGCGCTCCGGGTCCCGCTCCAGGGAGAGTCGCTGGAACTCCCCTCGCTCCCGCTCGCAGGAGAGGAAGGAGAGAGAGAAGGACAAAGACCGTAGACAGAAAGGTCTGCCCAGCATCAAGAGCCAGACACTCAGTGGTACGTATTGTCAGATACACAAGGACTGCGTCCCAAAATGGCTCCCTTTTCCCTGCTATATTCGACAAGTATTGAATGTTTCCCTCGTTGTTGTTGTCTAGTTTGCACCACGACTCTGTGGGTGGGCCAGCTGGACAAGAAGACTTCTCAGCAGGACGTCATGTGTTTACTAGAGGAGTTTGGGCAGATAGACTCCATCAATGTGAGTATGAAGCGGACACTGATCTTACTCCGTGGCAACCTATTTCCGTTTACAGTGCACTACTTTTCACCGGAGCCACATAAGAAATAGTCTACTAAGAGAGTGCTCTATATAGGACACAGGGGGGGGAGATTGACCCTGAAAAATACACTAGACTGTTTGTGAAAGGGAACGATTTTAGGAGCGAACGCCAACCTTCTCCTTCCCACTCCCCTCCAGATGATACCTCCTCGTGGCTGTGCCTACATAGTGATGGTCCACAGGCAGGATGCCTACAGAGCGCTACACAAACTCGGCAGAGGATCCTTCAAGGTCAACCAGAAGGCTATCAAGGTACTTGTTGAGTTTTTTTTATGTTAAACCAACTCTTTTTATAATGAGGTAAAAATTAGAGACTTTTAGACTTCCTGAAAACAGTCAAACTTGATTATTTAATTACTGCGGACAGGGAGCTTGTCAACGACACCACCCATAGGTTATTTGTTGAGAACCCAAACAGCAGGAATTAAGCTACACCCCGTTTATAGCCAAGTCCATCCTCCTGGATGTTGATGACAAATCACAGACGAGAGAATTTATACCAAGGTACATTTTGCTTCTCATGAAACAGACATCAAGATTTACATGGCGCCAAATATCTGTCTCTAGTTTATTTACTGCTTGCTTGTGTAGGAATACTAATGCAACATAGACACTTGGTCCTTTCTTTAAATAAAATGGAGATTGTGTCTCCCTGGTACTGACAGACAGGCACACAGACACTAATCATGGAATGTTGTCTTGTCACCAAGCCATCGTAAATCTACTGTCAACGTTAAAATCTGAGGCTTCTCTCTCTTCACACAGACACATGAGTTCTAAACAATATTCTGTTGCATTCTAAGAAAAACAGTCAGCATAAGTACTAATATAGGATTACATTCTAATATTTTGGGGCGGCAGGCTGGCCTGGTGGCTAGAGGGGGGCGGCAGGCTGGCCTGGTGGCTAGAGGGGGGCGGCAGGCTGGCCTGGTGGCTAGAGGGGGGCGGCAGGCTGGCCTGGTGGCTAGAGGGGGGCGGCAGGCTGGCCTGGTGGCTAGAGGGGGGCGGCAGAGTCATGGTATTGGAGTGGCCATCACAAAGCCCTGACCTCAATCCTGCAGAAAATTTGTGGGCAGAACTGAAAAAGCGTGTGCGAGCAAGGAGGTCTACAAACCTGACTCAGTTACACCAGCTCTGTCAGGAGGAATGGGCCAAAATTCACCCAACTTATTGTGGGAAGCTTGTGGAAGGCTTCCTGGAATGTTTGACCCAAGTTAAAACGTTTCCATGTTGTCCGTTGTCTTTACCTTGTGAGGTGTGGAAACACTGTTGCTTTTATGGATTTGTCTTGTTGCTTTTTGTCCTATGTTGCACTGCGGGTGCTCATTGATTGTCTGTATTGTAATTGTTTTTAATAATCTGCCCAGGGACTGATTTTGAAAATTAGCCAGTTGGCTAAAACTGGCACTTTTACTGAAACGTTGATTAATGTGCACTGTCCCTAACTCAATTTAAAGGCAATGCTACCAAAAAATAATTGAATGTATGTAAACTTCTGACCCACTGGGAATGTAATGAAAGAAATAAAAGCTGAAATAAATCACTACTATTATTCTGACATTTCACATTCTTAAAATAAAGTGGTGATCCTAACTGACCTAAGACAGGACATTAGATGTCAGGAATTGTGAAAAACCGAGTTTAAATGTATTTGGCCAAGGTGTATGTAAACTTCTCACTTCAACTGTGTGTGTGTGTATATACACACTGCTCAAAAAAATAAAGGGAACACTAAAATAACACATCCTAGATCTGAATGAATGAAATATTTTTATTAAATACTTTTTTCTTTACATAGTTGAATGTGCTGACAACAAAATCACACAAATTATCAATGGAAATCAAATGTATCAACTCATGGAGGTCTGGATTTGGAGTCACACTCAAAATCAAAGTGGAAAACCACACTACAGGCTGATCCAACTTTGATGTCATGTCCTTAAAACAAGTCAAAATGAGGCTCAGTAGTGTGTGTGTGGCCTCCACGTGCCTGTATGACCTCCCTACAACGCCTGGGCATGCTCCTGATGAGGTGGTAGATGGTCTCCTGAGGGATCTCCTCCCAGACCTGGACTAAAGCATCCGCCAACTCCTGGATAGTCTGTATTGCAACGTGGCGTTGGTGGATGTAGCGAGACATGATTTCCCAGATGTGCTCAATTGGATTCAGGTCTGGGGAACGGGCGGGCGAGTCCATAGCATCAATGCCTTCCTCTTGCAGGAACTGCTGACACACTCCAGCCACATGAGGTCTAGCATTGTCTTGCATTAGGAGCAACCCAGGGCCAACCGCACCAGCATATGGTCTCACAAGGTCTCACCCCACACCATGACTGACCCACCGCCAAACCGGTCATGCTGGAAGATGTTGCAGGCAGCAGAACGTTCTCCACGGCGTCTCCAGGCTCCGTCACGTCTGTCACATGTGCTCAGTGTGAACCTGCTTTCATCTGTGAAGAGCACAGGGCGCCAGTGGCGAATTTGCCAATCTTGGTGTTCTCTGGCAAATGCCAAACGTCCTGCACGGTGTTGGGCTGTAAGCACAACCCCCACCTGTGGACGTCGGGCCCTCATACCACCCTCATGTAGTCTGTTTCTGACCGTTTGAGCAGACACATGCACATTTGTGGCCTGCTGGAGGTCATTTTGCAGGGCTCTGGCAGTGCTCCTCCTGCTCCTCCTTGCACAAAGGTGGAGGTAGCGGTCCTGCAGCTGGGTTGTCCACCTGTTGTCAATCAGTGTTGCTTCCTAAGTGGACAGTTTGATTTCACAAAAGTGTGATTGACTTGGAGTTACATTGTGTTGTTTAAGTGTTCCCTTTATTTTTTGGGGGTGTGTGTGTGTGTGTGTGAATTTACCAGAAGATATCTGATTTTATATGGCCCTACAACTGTAGACTGACAGATCAAAATCACTAACAATGAACACCCCTTTTTGAGATAAGTTTCCCTCCAAACAATCAATGCAAATCTGATATTGTCAAGTTAAAAATGTAATTATTTGTGTATGGAATGTCGTTCATTAAAAGAATCTTGATCAGCCTGTTTTCCCAGGACAGTGTTCTTTTCATTCTGGCCAGTTAACACAGACCCAGTGTTGAATATCAAGGGCGTGCTAATTTTAAAAATACACTGCTCAAAAAAATAAAGGGAACACTTAAATAACACAATGTAACTCCAAGTCAATCACAGGCACGTGGAGGCCACACACACACTACTGAGCCTCATTTTGACTTGTTTTAAGGACATTACATCAAAGTTGGATCAGCCACTTTAATTTTGAGTGTGACTCCAAATCCAGACCTCCATGGGTTGATACATTTGATTTCCATTGATAATTTTTGTGTGATTTTGTTGTCAGCACATTCAACTATGTAAAGAAAAAAGTATTTAATAAGAATATTTCATTCATTCAGATCTAGGATGTGTTATTTTAGTGTTCCCTTTATTTTTTTGAGCAGTGAATATCTATTCATTATTAGTGTGTTTCTGTATGGAGTGCTGGTATATTAGGGGACACAGGTCAGGTCATTATTGGCGTGAAAAGAATTGGTAAGACCAAATCGTGCTGGCGCCATCAACTGAAAAAAATATATATTTTGTTTAATGTATAACTTAAATATATTGTGTTTTTATGTAGATTGGTCTCTATAGAGCCCTGTTTGTTTAGTGTCTAACCTAAATATATATTGTGTTTATGTAGATTGGTCTCTATAGAGCCCTGTTTGTTTAGTGTCTGACCTAAATATATACTGTGTTTATGTAGATTGGTCTCTATAGAGCCCTGTTTGTTTAGTGTCTAACCTAAATATATATTGTGTTTATGTAGATTGGTCTCTATAGAGCCCTGTTTGTTTAGTGTCTAACCTAAATATATATTGTGTTTATGTAGATTGGTCTCTATAGAGCCCTGTTTGTTTAGTGTCTAACCTAAATATATATTGTGTTTATGTAGATTGGTCTCTATAGAGCCCTGTTTGTTTAGTGTCTAACCTAAATATATACTGTGTTTATGTAGATTGGTCTCTATAGAGCCCTGTTTGTTTAGTGTCTAACCTAAATATATATTGTGTTTATGTAGATTGGTCTCTATAGAGCCCTGTTTGTTTAGTGTCTAACCTAAATATATACTGTGTTTATGTAGATTGGTCTCTATAGAGCCCTGTTTGTTTAGTGTCTAACCTAAATATATATTGTGTTTATGTAGATTGGTCTCTATAGAGCCCTGTTTGTTTAGTGTCTGACCTAAATATATACTGTGTTTATGTAGATTGGTCTCTATAGAGCCCTGTTTGTTTAGTGTCTAACCTAAATATATACTGTGTTTATGTAGATTGGTCTCTATAGAGCCCTGTTTGTTTAGTGTCTGACCTAAATATATATTGTGTTTATGTAGATTGGTCTCTATAGAGCCCTGTTTGTTTAGTGTCAACAACAAAAAATAAAACATGATCTAAAGTCACTGAATAACCACTGGGCTTTACATGGAACAATATGTTGATAATTGATAGTAAGTAATAGACTAAAACAACGAATTCTTTCAAAAATTAAACGCCCTATTAAATTACAGAATGATCAGAGCGCGATACGTGGTCAAAAGTATGTGGACATCTGCTCATTGAGCATCTCATTACAATGTCATGGGCATTAATATGGAGTCCCTCCCCCTTGCTGCTATAACATCCTCCACTCTTCTGGGAAGGCTTTCCACTAGATGCTGGATGATTGCACCGGGGACTTGCTTCCATTCAGCCACGAGCATTAGTGGGGTCGGGCGTTCCAATTCACCCAAAGTTGTTTGATTTGGTTGAGGTCAGGGCTCTGCGCAGGCCAGTCAAGTTCTTTCACCCCGATCTCGACGAAGCGCTTCTGTCCGTATGACCTCGCTTTGTGCACGGGGGCATTGTCATGCTGAAGCAGGAAAGGGCAAAAACTGTTGCTACAAAGATGGAAGCACAGAATCATCTAGAATGTTGTTCTATGCTGTATCTCTAAGATTTCCCTTCACTGGAACTAAGGGGGCCCGAACCATGGAAAAACAGCCCCAGACCATTATTCCTCCTCCACCAAACTTTACGGTTGGCACTATGCATTGGGGCAGGTAGCGTTCTCTTGGCATCCGCCAAACCCAGATTTGTCTGTCTGACTGCCAGATGGAGAACGCGTTTCCAGTCCAATGGTGGCAAGCTTTACCCCACTCCAGCCGATGCTTGGCATTGTGCATGGTGATGTTAGGCTTGTTTGCAGCTGCTCGGCCATGGAAACCCGTTTCATGAAGCTCCCGACTAACAGTTGTTGTGCCGACGTTGCTTGCCGATGCAGTTTGGAACTCTAGTGAGTGTTGCAACCGGTGACAGATGATTTTTCCATGCTTCTGCACTCTGTGGTCCTGTTCTATGAGCTTGTGTGGCCTGCCACTTTGCAGCTTAGCCGTTGTTGCTCCTAGATGTTTCCACTTCGCAATAACAGCACTTACAGTCAACCGGGGGTAGCTCTAGCAAGGCAGAAATTTGACTAACTGACTTGTTGGAAAGGTGGCATCCTATGACAGTGCCACGTTGAAACTCACTGGGCCCTTCAGTATGGGCCAATGTCAGTGGAGATTGCATGGCTTTGTGCTCGATTTTTATATATGAAAAAGTAGAATCCACTAATTTGAAGGGGTGTCCACATACTTTTGGCCATGTAGTCTATCTGTATCTGTGTTCATTTGCTAAACTTTGGACAAAATATTAGGTCAGATGACATTCATTAGAAACATGATTCATTATACATTACAGCTAAATTATTTAATGTATTAAATTAATACTTTACTTCCAAAATGACACAAACACTTTAAAGCTTGTTTCGGAAGCTTCCAAATTGCAATAGTCTACACACCATAGAAATACAATGGATTTTACACAACATACTGCGATTCCCAGAGTACACGTCACCTCCCATGATGCAATGCTCCGCCCAGACGGCTGGCTGGCGACCGTTAGCAAGCCCAGTCAAACGCGAAGTAGTCTTAATATATTGTCATATATTAAATTGAGCACATTTCACATTTACTATTGGCTTGTAATCATATTATAATGCTCACATGAATATCATGCTGAATATATGTTCATGTTATTTTCACTCAAATTATTCAATTTATTGGGGGTGAAGTAAAACCTCCCATGCGCTACTTTTACACCTTTTGCTTAGTAGTTTCGGTAGGCTGACCCTCATCTACTCTGTAAGTAAAGTATTCCCATACTTTGCTTCTGGAGCCAGCTGTCAAAAGCTGCGGGCGTGGAGTTGACGTTTTCCTTCTCAAATGTGGCTCGCGCTGTGTCATCTACATGCACAAGTAGCCTGGCTAGCTTACTACTACCCCCCTAGAGAAGACAAGTAGCCTGGCTAGCTTACTACTGCCCCCTAGAGAAGACAAGTAGCCTGACTAGCTTACTACTGCCCCCTAGAGAAGACAAGTAGCCTGGCTAGCTTACTACTGCCCCCTAGAGAAGACACGTAGCCTGGCTAGCTTACTACTGCCCCCTAGAGAAGACAAGTAGCCTGGCTAGCTTACTACTGCCCCCTAGAGAAGACAAGTAGCCTGGCTAGCTTACTACTGCCCCCTAGAGAAGACACGTAGCCTGGCTAGCTTACTACTGCCCCCTAGAGAAGACACGTAGCCTGGCTAGCTTACTACTTCCCCCTAGAGAAGACAAGTAGCCTGGCTAGCTTACTACCGCCCCCTAGAGAAGACAAGTAGCCTGGCTAGCCTACTACCGCCCCCTAGAGAAGACAAGTAGCCTGGCTAGCTTACTACTGCCCCCTAGAGAAGACAAGTAGCCTGACTAGCTCACTACCTCCCCCTAGAGAAGACAAGTAGCCTGGCTAGCTTACTACTGCCCCCCTTGAGAAGACAAGTAGCCTGGCTAGCTCACTACCGCCCCCTAGAGAAGACAAGTAGCCTGGCTAGCTTACTACTGCCCCCCTAGAGAAGACAAGTAGCCTGGCTAGCTCACTACCGCCCCCTAGAGAAGACAAGTAGCCTGACTAACTTACTACTGCCCCCTAGAGAAGACAAGTAGCCTGGCTAGCTTACCTTGAGAAGATTCAGACAAATTACGAGACAGACTGGATCCCCTCAATCCGCGAGACACATTTGACAAAGTCCTGAAAGTAACAGTTTGTCATGTTGTAGTATTGGAAAAGGTACTGCGTTTTCGGTATACCAGGCAGCAGCACACAGTTATTTAAAACTCTTTGTTCTTTAACTTAATAACTTGAGCATATTGTATTTTTGTGTAGATTGCGTGGGCCTTGAACAAGGGTATAAAGGCGACCCATAAGAAGTTCTGGGACGTAGAGCGAGGCGTCACCTACATCCCCTGGAGCAAGGTGAAGATAGAGGAGCTGGAGGGGTCCAGGGAGGGAGGCATGCTGGACGCAGACACACTCTGTCCAGGTAAACATCTGTCTCACGCAACCTCTACACTGTCTGCTTTGGGTGATTTTTTTTTTTTCAGTTGTCTTCCTTGATTCCTCACCCCCTCTCTCCTCGCCTCCTCTCTCCTCGCCTCCTTCTCAAAATGCATTGGAGAAGAAGATTTCTGGTTCCTCTCCTCAGACCTCCTCCTCCAATGCACTTTGAAGAAGGATGTGAGTAAACCGGGTTTGAGGGAATCAAGGAACCCTGTTGAGATTCACCCTCTGTCTAGATGTGGAATTATTGTAGCCTGGCCACTTGACTAGTAAAAACCTGGTCTGAAACTTTTCCTAGTTGGGTCAAGTGGTCTGAAGAAATTCCTGTCGAAGTCAGAAGTATTGGACACAGAGTTAGGTTATATCTATCTCTACATTGCTCGTGTAGCTATTCTGTTTTAAGTGTATAATTATTCCTGATTGATTGGTCTGTTTGTCAGAGTGGGGAGATGACGTGAAGGAGCTGACTAAACCAGGAGGACTGAACAACGGAGGAGGAGTGGATGCCATGGAGACCGAGGGAGCTGCCACCGCCCATGTACAGGTAACACCCGCTACAGGGGACCCAATGAAACACACCACAGACAGCAGGCACCCAATGAAACACACCACAGACAGAAGGGACCCAATGAAACACACTAGTCTGGGTGTTCTGCCTCACCATAGTATCTCACCATCTCTTTTCTTGGGAAACAGAGTTTATCCTGTGATTTTGTTCCTTAGTTGTCAGTTTTCTGTATGTTTCTATTAAAATTGCAGGTTTTTATAAGTGTTGGTATAGAAATGCATACACTTTTCCTCAACACAAATGCAATAATGTGAGAAAGTGGATTAATAAAAACAGATTTACTAGCATCATGGCCTGGGTGACTAGTATTTCACAGGTATTCACTCACCTCAGTACATCACCTATATGAAAACTAAGGGTCCATATTGAAAGGCTGTTGTAATAGCTTTCCTCCAGTAGTAAGTCAACCAGTCTGAATGCAATGATCCAGTTTCTGCCTACATGACACAATACTCCCAAATAAAAGGAAAGACAACTTTACTCGTGAACACTTGTCTTTTCACTTGTCTAATCAACAAAAAATAAGGTGTCTTCCTGATATTAGGTAGGATCTAGGGATGTGACAAATGGAACTTTTTTTCATCGTGTTTAAATGGCTTTTTTTTGTGTTGGTACGGTTTAACAACATAAATTCACAACATTTCATGTGAATTCTCAATGCAGCTGCACTGCTGCCAGCAATGGTTTGAGTCTCACAGTACGCCCCCCCCCCCCCCCCTTTTCAGATGGCTAACTATTGCGCCTGTACTGCCATTACTGTACCTCAGTTCCACCTTGCAAAAGTTTGGATTTCCTTCTCATTTAACTTCTCATAGTATTGCACGTGTTCTAGCATTACTCTACCTCCATTTCCTTCTCATTTAACCTCTCATAGTATTGCCATACAGGACTTCCCTGCTGTCGCTTGCTTTCCTCTGACGTTTTTCCCAACTGTTAACGACGATGACGTAGTGGTGGAGCGTCGTCGCCAAAATTAATTGATTTCTCGACTCCTTGCATGTCGACTTCCGGCGCCGAATCCAAATTCTGAGTGTCAAGATTTGATTCTGCTAAGAATAGTATTTCTGGAGCGGAGAGACTAGTTGCTGTACTTCGCAGAACACAAACTCACATCTTTCATAGCGAGCTAGCGAAGGACTGAGCGAGAGGGGACTGGCACAGTATAGGCAGTTCGGCCACCAGGCAGACAGTCAGAACTGTGCACTAGGTCTATCTATCAGTGTGTTGGTCAGCCACCAGACAGTCAGAACCGTGCACTAGGTCTATCTATCAGTATAAGCTGGTCAGCCACCAGGCAGACAGTCAGAACCGTGCACTAGGTCTATCTATTAGTATAGGCAGGTCAGCCACCAGGCAGACAGTCAGAACCGTGCACTAGGTCTATCTATTAGTATAGGCAGGTCAGCCACCAGGCAGACAGTCAGAACCGTGCACTAGGTCTATCTATTAGTATAGGCAGGTCAGCCACCAGACAGTCAGAACCGTGCACTAGGCCTATCTATTAGTATAGGCAGGTCAGCCACCAGGCAGACAGTCAGAACCGTGCACTAGGTCTATCTATTAGTATAGGCAGGTCAGCCACCAGACAGTCAGAACCGTGCACTAGGCCTATCTATTAGTATAGGCAGGTCAGCCACCAGGCAGACAGTCAGAACCGTGCACTAGGTCTATCTATTAGTATAGGCAGGTCAGCCACCAGACAGTCAGAACCGTGCACTAGGCCTATCTATTAGTTTAAGCTGGTCAGCCACCAGACAGTCAGAACCGTGCACTAGGCCTATCTATTGGCAATCAAAAGCTGTATGTCGCAAAGGAATGCTGTCTCTCTGTTTCTTGGCTTGCAACTTCAGTAAAGCAGGGTCTATCATTAATGAATAGGCCAAGATGAAATTCAAAACGCAACAGACCAAAGCCTGAACACACACTGGCATCGTTAGCAAAGAGAAAGAGCAGACGAGCCAGCGTGAGGAAGAGAGAGGGAGGGGTCAGGCTGAAAGAACCGTGAACATACAGAAAAAAGTATTTAGTCAGCCACCAATTGTGCAAGTTCTCCCACTTAAAAAGATGAGAGGCCTGTAATTTTCATCATAGGTACACTTCAACTATGACAGACAAAATGAGAAGAAAAATCCAGAAAATCACATTGTAGGATTTTAAATGAATTTATTTGCAAATTATGGTGGAAAATAAGTATTTGGTCACCTACAAACAAGCAAGATTTCTGGCTCTCACAGACCTGTAACTTCTTCTTTAAGAGGCTCCTCTGTCCTCCACTCGTTACCTGTATTAATGGCACCTGTTTGAACTTGTTCTCAGTATAAAAGACACCTGTCCACAACCTCAAACAGTCACACTCCAAACTCCACTCTGGCCAAGACCAAAGAGCTGTCACTGTATGTAGTGGTCATCTGCACTGTTGCACTGTCTTACATGCCTCACATATTCACCAAAGTAGCCCAAACTTTCACCTCTTCCTCTCCTGGTTTTATTTAAATGACAACCCCACTCCCCCCCCCAGGCCTTTTATAGCCTAACGTCTAGTTGGGCTGTTACACGGAAGGAAAATCATGTCTTGTGATGACTATTGCACTGCGATGTTAACAGATTTTTCCAGTTAGGGACTTTTCTTAATGGTTCCAAATTTAGTTTCCTCCATTTATCTTTCCCTTCTAGTAGGGCTTTAGTTCCCTCCATTGATACAGATGAAAACAGTTTAGCGTAAAAATAAAAACCTTTTATGAGTTTGGAATATGGATTTTTTTTTTCTCCCCCTACCATTTTTTTTGCTAGTACCACCTGGCGTTTGGCTCCGTCAATGATTGGTTTTTCACCATATCAATATCAACTGCTGTTCAAAGTCCTTATGTCTTTTTTTTGTTCTTTTCAAGACAAATATTTTTGACATTCTAATTCTGATTGACATTCGTTTGAACGGAATGTCATTCTGAGACTGAAAGGACTTGAGTGCCCTCACCTCATGACTGTGACCATTACACCATTCTGAGACGGGGCAGATGGGCATGATGTCCACTCCGTGTGAATTGACTTACCAGCGTGACGGAGGCAGAATGATCTATGCTATCGTGAAGATCATTGAACCAGCTTAACATTTGACTCTCACTTAAACCCCCAAAACCTAAAAAATAAATAAATAGGTTTCTCTTTGAGATGATTGGAAGGTACCACCTGTTGCACATTCCTTTAATACAGAGCATTCGGGAAAGTATTCAGACCTAGACTTTTTTCCACATTTTGTAATGTTACAGCCTTGTTCTACATGCTCCCCCCCCTCGAAATTAAATTACACTTCAATTGTTGTGGCGATGGGGGCTTCACATAGTGTTCAAAAAGTGTGTTCGTCATGTACACAGTTTAGCACATCAAAGAGCATTTGGAATTTTACACCAGTGTACACACTACTTATTTCCCCAATGTAGTGATTTAAATCTATATTTATATATATATATATATATATATATATATATATATATATATACATATACATACATACATACATACATTTCAGTTATTTTTAATACACTTGCAAAAATGTCTAAAAAAAAAACTGTATTTGCTTTGTCATTATGTGGTATTGTGTGTGTGTGTGTATATATATACACACACACACACACACACACACACACACACACACACACAATACCACATAATGACAAAGCAAATACAGGTTTTTTTAGACATTTTTGCAAGTGTATTAAAAATAACTGAAATGACGTGTGTAACTATTCAGACCCTTTACTCAGTACTTTGTTGAAGCACCCTTTTGGCAGTGAATACAGCCTCAAGTCGTCTTGGGTATGACGCTACAAGCTTGGCACAACTGTATTTGGGGAGTTTCTCCCATTCTTCTCTGCAGATCCTCTCAAGGCTCTGTCAGGTTGGATGGGGAGTGTTGATGCACGGCTATTTTCAAGTCTCTCCAGAGAAGTTCAAGTCCGGGCTTTGGCTGGGCCACTCGAGGACATTCAGAGACTTGTCCCGAAGCCACTCCTGCATGGTCTTGGCTGTGTGCTTAGGGTCGCTGTCCTGTTGGAAGGTGAACCTTCACCCCAGTCTGAGGTCTTGAGTGCCCTGGAGCAGTTTTTCATCAAGGATCTCTGCACTTTGCTCCATTTATCTTTCCTTGATTCTGACTAGTCTCCCTGTCCCTGCCGCTGAAAAACATCCCCACAGCATGTTGCTGCCTCCACCATGCTTCACCGTAGGGATGGTGCCAGGTTTCCTCCAGATGTGACGCTTTGGCATTCAGGCCAAAGAGTTCAATCTTGGTTCCATCAGACTAGATAATCTTGTTTCTCATTGTATCAGAGACCTTTAGATGCCTTTTGTCAAAATCCAAGCGGGCTGTCATGTGCCTTTTTACTGAGGAGTAGCTTCCATCTGGCCACTCTACAATAAAGGCCTGATTGGTGGAGTGCTGCAGAGATGGTTGTCCTTCTGGAAGGTTCACCCATCTCCACAGAGGAACTCTGGGAGCTCTGTTAAGAGTGACCGTCGGGTTCTTGGTCACCTCCCTAACCAAGGCCCTTCTCCCCCAATTTTTCAGTTTTGCCTGGCGGGCAAAAGCTCTAGAAAGATTAGGTGGTTCCAAACGGATGTAAATGTGACATTTTCAGTTTTTTTTTTTTTATAAAAAATAAACTGTTTCCTTTGTCATTATGGAGTATTCTGTGTAGATTTGATCAGTAAAAACAACAAGTATTTAATCTGTTTTAGAATAAGGCTGTACTGTAACAAAATGTGGTAATGGGGAAGGGGTCTTTCTGATTGCACTGTAATGCTCACAACACAAAAATAATCAAATTATTTATTATTCAAAGGCTTTTAGCAGATGGCTTCACATCAAGTTTGACCTGTTAGTTGCAGTGTGTGTGTGTGTGTGTGTGTGTGTGTATGTATAAATTTGTACCAGAGGCTGTTTCTTGGTACAAGGCAGATCAGAGTTGTACTACTACGGACAATTGTGCTTGTAACTGTGTTCCTAGTTCCTGCACACAAACAAACATGAACCTGAACGCTGTGGCATGTGGAGCAATCAAACACAACACGAGTTTATGATTTGTCTTCAGAAGCAGGCCTGAGATAAAAAAAAAATATATAAAATTTATAATTAGGGATTAATGAATACATGCTCACGAGAAGGAAGAGACGATAATCCCGTCTAAATGTCATCTTTGCTGTTTAAAAATAATTCTGGAATATTTTATCAACAGAATATGTATATAGGTAAAAATATGCGTTGTCAAACCTGCCTAAACATCCTCTATTGCAATCTGTAACTTAGAACAGTTGTGAATGCCACATATTGTGGTGCGACAAAAGGTTTGCCGCTCACTACGACTCAACCTTCATACCACCTAGTTCAGTATCAGGGCCATAGTCTAACCCTGAAACTGACTCCACCCTGAAACTGACTCTCACGCTTCTCAACTGGTCTTATCTTGCCAGCCTTTTATTTCAATCAACCAAACAACTTGAGGTTATCACCCAGGTAGGTGAATGAGGTGAACCTGGAAGATGATACTTTTAGCCCCTGAACAGCTTTCAACAAAGACACCTGCGATGGCTACTACTTTACAAAAAAAAAATGTATTTTTTTGTAGTCCCGTTCTGTGGCTCCAATTGACACTGTGTCAGGATCGTCAGTGTCACGAGGCCTCACGAAGGTGAGTGTTTCTGGACGTGGAATATGGATTTCGCAGATCCGTTCCTCGCTGGGACTAATACTGAGGAACTTCTCCAATGGCTGCCAGGTAAAGGTGACGCTCCCTCCCCTGTCGGAATTTACTGGATTGTTCTCGTGACATATTGGGGGGGGGGGGGGGGGCAAGTCGCAGAAACAAATGAACGAGCCACAGTTACTCTAATCTATCACAATTCAAGTTGCCACAAATGACCTGAAATTGGCGTCCGAGCAGAACAGCTGTTTAGTTGTCATAATGCTGTTCCTGCGATATCAGATATCTTTTATTGCTCAATTTACAATATCCCGGTGTTTATTTGTGTAGGGCTCTCGTGAGGAGCTCTCTGTGGGCCAAAATACATGAGGTGAGCTGAAACAATGTTTTTCTAATGTCCAGGACTCCCAGCTGACCACGATGTATAAAATGAGCATTGCTCTCTCACACTAGCCCTGGGGTTTTCAGGCCTTTATCAAACAATATTCATACAGTTACATACTTTGCGTAGTTGAAGAGATTCCTAAACACATTTATTCAACAGTAAGGAAACATATCTACCTGACAGTGATCTCAAATGTTATATTCTCAGTTCGGTTACATTTAATCGTCAGGAAGTAGAAACAATAAGACTGTTGACCACCTGTAGGGGGGGTGGGGGTGCGCACTGGCATTAGAGTTTGTGGGTCTAGCAGGAACGAAGGAGGCAGACAGCCTGTGGGCCCCACGGTGGAGCTCCACCGCAGGATCCTCTACCGGTGGAATCTGAGACCTGGGTAAGGATAGATCTCCCTCTACCCACGACCTCCCTGCAGTGGCACTATGGCTGTGTTTGGTTATGTTGGAATTGAATTCAGTTTCATGTTATCAGAAGTGTACATTTTTAATTTGCAAATGCATATGAACACTATATTGAGCACCTAAACATTGCTGCTACTTTCATTGACTAGGTGAGATCCTTTTTGGATTCGGTGTACAGAATGAGTCTCGCTACAGTTTTCATATGCATTTTACTTGATTTTAAGCATACTAATTATTTTATTTTTTTACTCAGATAAATAAGCAATAAGGATATGATTGTTATTCTAGTCTGAGAGTGTTATATTTTATGGTGAACTATTCATGAGTTTAAGCTTTTACAATCCGCATTTGTCTGCCAATTTATTACATTTTTATTTGGGCTCATAATCCTCAGTTTGTATGTTGTAGCTATAGGAAAGCTTATCTACTAAAATACGGGGGGGGGGGGGGGGGCGTGCTGGGTGGAAGTTGCTTATTGTCACAGATCTAGGATCAGCTTATCTAAAGATGTAAAACTGATCTTGGATCAGATTTCAGGGGCAACAAAAACAATGTCCTACCCCGGAGGTTGAGTAAATGACATTACTAAGCTGCACCCGAACAACGTACTACGCCAGGACATTAACATTTATTTTATCGTAGTCCCATGTGGGTTTTAATGGCGTTGTCACGAGCAGCTCTGAACAGTTGGAAACTGGATTTTTAAAGAGCTGATTGACTCTGCTAGACACTAATAAAATACCCATCATATCTGGCTCTGAATCGTGGCATTGAACACTTGAGCAGAATTCTTTCTCTTCACAACTGGCTACGTGATTATTGCAATGCTTGTGGATGTAACTTTTGTTGACAATTTCGATACCTTCTGGAAACGAAGCTCGTATTATAAGGAGGATGGGATCCACCCAAATCATGTGGGTTCATGGATCCTTTCACAGCATTATAAGGAGGATGGGATCCACCCAAATCATTTGGGTTCCTGTCACCGCACTATAAGGCTGTGTAGAAACAATGACTTATCAATGACCCGAGCCCAGCTCAGTTAATCCCTACCACAGTTGTCATAATGCTTCAGCAAATGTACATGATCCCAGGGGCGTTGGAAGACACAATGTAAGTAGCCTAATTTATGTCACTCTAACTGTCCTGAATGCCTCTGCTGATCATACAGCTGTTGTATGCAGTAATCATGTGCCTATGAACCAGATTGATACTGTTAGCACTGAGGCGTGTGTGCCCGGGGAGGAAGTCCACTGTGTGCAGCTCACCCTGCACAAACATAAATAACATGAGCATGTCTACTTCTGCTAAGCTTCACAGTAAAGCAATGAAAACAAGCAAGCATCACAGAAAAGTGCTAAAAAATAGCCCACGTTAACGTATGTATCTTAAGAAGCAAGGTTCGTGAAATCAATAATTTGATAGTAACTCTCAGACACTCAGTCAAATCAAATTTTATTGGTCACATACACATGGTTAGCAGATGTTAATGCGAGTGTAGTGAAATGCTTCTAGTAATATCTAACAATTCCCAACAACTACCTAATACCGTTGATGATAGTGGTAGCAATACAAGGTTATGACATTTACAGAAAAGATAGGAATGCCAATGGTGGAAGTGTTGCTGTTTTATATTCAGAACCACATTCCTGTATAAAATATGAGGATCTCATGTTAAATACTGTTGAAGTAATATGGCTACAGGTTTATCTGCCTCACCTAAAGCCCATTCTGGTGGGAAGCTGCTATAGACCACCAAGTGCTAACAGTCAGTATCTGTATAATGTGTGAAATGCTTGATATAATGTATGTGATGTCTACAGAAAGGTATATTTTCTGGGAGATTTAATTATTGACTGGCATTCGTCAGGCTGCCCACTCAAGAGAAAGCTTCAAACTGTAACAAATGCCTGCAACCTGGTTCAGGTTATCAGTCAACCTACCAGGGTAGTTACAAACTGCACAGGAATGAAATCATCAACATGTATTGATCACATCTTTAATAATGATGCAGAAATGTGCTTGAAAACAGTATCCAGATTCATTGGATGTAGTGATCACAATATAGTAGCCATTTCTAGGAAAGTTCCAAAGGCTGGGCCTAATATAGTGTATAAGAGGTCATACAAGAAGATTTGATGTAAAGAATATTTGTTGGTCCGTGGCGTGTAATGAGGAGCGAACAGACACTGCGCTTGAATGAAATTGTTTATTCCAGTTACTAATAAGCATGCGCCTATTAAGAAAATGACTGTAAACTGTTAAATCCCCGTGGATTGATGAGGAATTTAAACTGTATGATTGAGAGGGATGAGGCAAACGGATTGCCAAATAAGTCTGGCGGCACAACCGATTGGCAAACATACTGCACATTGAGAAATCATGTTACTAAACTGAATCAAAAATAATTAACTACACTATGAAACAAAGATAAATGACAAAAAGAATGATAGTAAAAAGATTTGGGGCACCTTAAATGAAATTTTGGGCACAAGGGCAAACGCCGCTCCATCATTCATGATGGCTCATTCATCACAAAACCAACTGATATTGCCAACTACTTTAATTATTTTTTCATTGGCAAGATTAGCAAACTTAGGCATGACATGCCAGCAACACACACTGAACCTACACGACCAAGTATATCTATCCAAATTATGAAAGAGAGGAATTGTAATTTTGAATTCTGTAAAGTGAGTGTTTGAAGAGGTGACATGATTGTTGATAGACAACAATGTCAAGCCACCGGGGTCTGATAACTTGGATGGAAAATTACTGAGGGTAGTAGCGGACAATATTGCAACTCCTATTTGCCCTCAAGCCTGGAGGGAAGCAAAAGTCATTCTGTTACTTAATAATAGTAAAAAAAAACTTTACTGGCTCAAATAGTCGACCAATCAGCCTGTTACCAACCCTTAGTAAACTTTTGGAAAAAATTGTGTTTGACCAGATACAAGGCTATTTTACAGTAAACAAATTGACGAACTTTCAGCACGCTTCTAGGGAAGGACATTAAACAAGCACTACTCTTACACAAACGACTGATTTGGCTGAGAGAAATTGACGATAAAAAGATTGGGGGCTGTTGTGTTAGACTTCAGTGTGGCTTTTGACATTTTCTATCATAGTCTGCTGCTGGAAAAACAGACCACAGAGGGTGTTCTTTGATGGAAGCCTCTCTAACATAGTCCAGGTAGAATCAGGAATTCCCCAGGGCAGCTGTCTAGGCCCATTTGTACTTTTTTCAATCTTTATTAATGACATGACACTGGCTTTTAAATTTTTATTTTTACATTTTTTATTCAACCAGGTAGGCAACACGTTCTCATTTACAATTGCGACCTGGCCAAGATAAAGCAAAGCAGTTCGACACAACACAGTTACACACATGGAGTAAAACAAACATTAGTCAATAATACAGTAGAAAAATAAGTCTATATTCAATGTGAGCAAGTGAGGTGAGATAAGGGAGGTAAAGGCAAAAAAAAAAAGGCCACGGTGGCGAAGTAAATACAATATAGCAAGTAAAACACTGGAATGGTTTGAGGAAAGTGTGTCTATGTATGCGGATGACCCAACACTATACACGTCAAATACCACAGCGACTGAAATGACTGCAACACTTAACAAAGAGTTGCACTTAGTTTCAGAGTGGTTGGCAAGAAATAAGTTAGTCCTAAATATTAAAATTTAAAGCATTATACTTCACTGAACCCTAATTCTCAACTAAATCTTTTAATAAATCATGTGGTAGTTGAGCTAGTTGAGTGAGGTGACTAAACTGCTTGGAGTAACCTTGGATTGTAAACTGTCATGGTCAAAACATATTGATACAACAGTAACTAAGATGGGGAGGAGTCTGTCCATAATAAAGCGCTGCTCTACCTTCTTAACAACACTATCAACAAGGCAGGTCCTACAGGCCCTAGTTTCTACCTTCTTAACAACACTATCAACAAGGCAGGTCCTACAGGCCCTAGTTTCTACCTTCTTAACAACACTATCAACAAGGCAGGTCCTACAGGCCCTAGTTTCTACCTTCTTAACAGCACTATCAACAAGACAGGTCCTACAGGCCCTAGTTTCTACCTTCTTAACAGCACAATCAACAATGCAGATCCTACAGACTCTACTTTTGTCGCACCTTGACTACTGTTCAGTCGTGTGGTCAGGTGCCACAAAAAGGGACTCGGAAAAATTGCAATTATCTCAGAACAGGCCATCACAGCTGGCCCTTGGATGTACACAGAGAGCTAATATTAATAATATGCATGTCAATCTCTCCTGGTTGAAAGTGGAAGAGAGATTGACTTCATCACTACTTGTATTTATTAGAGGTATTGAAATGTTGAATGCGCTGTGCTGTCTGTTTTGAGCTACTGGCGCACAGCTCAGATACCCCACAAGACACCCCAACCAATCATCTCTTCAAAGTCCCCAAGTCCAGAACAGACTATGGGAGGTGAACAGTACTACATAGAGCCATGACTACATGGAACTCTATTCCACAGTACTACATAGAGCCATGACTACATGGAACTCTATTCCACAGTACTACATAGAGCCATGACTACATGGAACTCTATTCCACAGTACTACATAGAGCCATGACTACATGGAACTCTATTCCACAGTACTACATAGAGCCATGACTACATGGAACTCTATTCCACAGTACTACATAGAGCCATGACTACATGGAACTCTATTCCACAGTACTACATAGAGCCATGACTACATGGAACTCTATTCCACAGTACTACATAGAGCCATGACTACATGGAACTCTATTCCACAGTACTACAGAGAGCCATGACTACATGGAACTCTATTCCACAGTACTACATAGAGCCATGACTACATGGAACTCTATTCCACAGTACTACAGAGAGCCATGACTACATGGAACTCTATTCCACAGTTACTACATAGAGCCATGACTACATGGAACTCTATTCCACAGTACTACATAGAGCCATGACTACATGGAACTCTATTCCACAGTACTACACAGAGCCATGACTACATGGAACTCTATTCCACAGTACTACATAGAGCCATGACTACATGGAACTCTATTCCACAGTACTACATAGAGCCATGACTACATGGAACTCGATTCCACATCAGGAATAGAGTCAAGATGCAAGCAGTAGAATTGAATTGTAAATACATAAAAATACACATTATGGAAAAATGGAAGCAACAAAAACAGACACATGCATACGCACAATACACACATGTACACGTGGATTTTGTACTGTGGATATGTGGTGAGCCGGGCAGTTGACGTGGAAGATGGGGTTGTCGGTTATGGCAGCCTCCCGTACCCCTCTGATTCAGAGGGGTTGTTTTTAAATGCGGAAGACACATTTTCAGTTGAAGGCATTCAGTTGTACAACTGACTAGGTCTCCCCCCTTTCCCTTTAGTGGGGAAAGTAGGGGCCTGAAGGCACACAGTGTATTGTGAAATCTGTGAATGTATTGTAATGTTTAATTAAAATAAAAAAAATGGCCTTAATTCTGCCGGTCCCCAGGAAGAGGAGCTGGCAACAGCTAATGGGGATCCATTATAAATACAAACTCTCCTTTTGTAGCAAACCAATGATGTGTATAAACCCTGGATGGCTGACAGGTGTTGCTGTGTTGAAGCCACCATGCAGCCATCTTGGTACTCCATTGTGTAAAAAAAAATGTTTGGGAAGCTATAGAAATAATTTAAATGTCTACATTGACACATTTTATTCTAATTACAGACACATTCATGCATACTTTAAATGTACATTATGCGAGCTAAATGAGAAATATAAAACTTTTTCCTTTAAATTTCCTTTTTTGTTGTTTTTAGAGAGTACTAATGTTACTGTCCTCACTACAACGGCAAAAATAATTTAACATGTCATTTTGACCTTTTTAATAAATGTTCATTGAAATACTGTAGAATTCCATTCATTCCTAGCATGGAGGACTGCTCCATAGAGAACGATAGAGAGCTCTAGTGACCAAAAGTCTGTTTATCACGTGCAGTGCCATGAGGGCTTCCGCCATTTTAATTTAGTCCACTGGGTGAGACTTCATTGGCTGATCCTCCCAACCAGTCATGTCCAGCTGGGTCATCAGGAGAGATCACCCAATCGCAAAGAAGAAAATTGATTGCCTCAATGGCGCGGCCTATGCCGTCATGGCACAGAAACAAAGATCAGTCCTCTATCTATCTCTATGGACTGCTGCTACTGGTGGCTTCAAAGCCTCTCACTGGCCAATACATAGCATCTGCAATCCAGGGTTTATATAAGTTATTGGTAGGAACGGGGTGAATTACACATGCCACTTACCACACGTCTAGTGAGGTGGCACGTGGCGTGGCGTCAGGGAAAAGTAAGTAATTTAGTCTAGTCTACTTTGTTTCCTGTAAATACTTTTTTTTAAAAAACTCTTGGTTTTGTAGGTCTAACTCTTCTAATGTAGTCAAGTCGGTCATTTTGAAGTAGTGGTACTTTCACTTGAGTACAGAGTTTCAGTACTCTACCCAGCCCTGCTAATCAGGTGTCTTTATCAAAGGAGGGGAAGTTAGTGGCGATCGGTGATTGCTACATCTATTTTTTTATCTATATTAATGATATATACCCATTAATTCATGACAAATATAACTTAGAAATGCCTGATGAGCTTTAGTTCAACTGTCTAACCCCCATCAGAACACAAAATACACAGTACATGTGTTTTTTTTACCCCCATCGTTTGTAAACAATGTAATTTGCAAACTAACACACTTATAGCTTCGAAACGTGGTTAAAACCTATCATTTTGATCTCATGGACGTCGGTCCTTTTCATCCATAGTCACTTCTATGAATTTGAGAGTGGTTACATTTCTCCCGCCCCCCCCCCCCCCCCCCCCAATCCCTAAGCTGTTTACCTTAAAAGGGGTGACTGGTTATTGTTTGATTTACAGATTTTTAAAAAAAGCTTTTATTTGTTTGGCTTTGAACTACTTAATACTGTCAATGAACTCACAGCTCGTGTGCAAGTCCCTCTTAGCCTTTCGTATCTGTTGCTGATGAAATTAAATCGCCCCCAATTAAATCCAAGGACAAAGAAGTCATGTGGATGCAATGAAACTAAAAGGTAGGTTACTGGTAGTGTGGTACAAGCCACTAATATTATTTTTATTTGTTGTTGTTGACCGTTTCCCTTCAATAATATGAACAATATGTGGCAACGGTTACATTAGACATATAGACAAGCAATAGAAAACTGAAGAGAACTCCCAAGTTCAGTAAGTAAAAGGGATGATAATGCCTTTAAAAAAAAATGTATATGTATGAATCTCATTTGTTTATTAATCATTCTTAATTGATAGAAATACACCCGTTTTGTGTGAATTTGTGATCAAACAGGGGTATCCTGTTGATTGAGGGATGATTGAGGGAGTTGATTGAGGGATGTTAACAATATCTGAAGGTATCACAACATTTCTGAATAGGACCCCTGTACAATAAGTGTTTTTCAAGCCTGTTCCCGTGGACCCACAGGACTGCATATTTGTTCCTGTCCAGCCTGACCCCAGGTGCTTCAATAAGCCCATGATTAGTTGATTCAGGTGTGTGTGTTAGACCAATCACTTTTGGCACAGACATTTTTATTTATTTTTTAAACTCACATAGCCTACTATGAAACATAATTACCGACGCCAGCGGTAACCGTATCCATAGCTACCTTGCTTTTGAACCGTATTCTACAACTTGAACATAACAGACGTGTTGACCATATATGGCGTACTACAGGTAACAACTGATTCTTCTTTTTAGAAGTGGTCCCGTGTGGCTCCTACAGTTGGTAGAACATGTTGATTTGCATCATCGGGGTTGTGGGTTCGATTCCCGCTGGAGCGATCGATATGAAAACTTATAAGTGCACTAATGTCAGGCGCTTTGGATAAAAGCATCTGCTAATTGGCAATTTGGCATATATTATGAAAACACCATATCAAGTAAGATACTATTATCATATAAAATCTCAATTTGATGTTTTGGAGAGAGAGAGAGAAAACAAATCCATGATCAAATGCTTAGTCCACACCTGAGTACATCTGTCAGAACTTATGATCTGAACCGTTTCCATCCTTCCAGCAGGGCTCCACACCTGCTCATTGTTTGTCCTTGCCTTTTAACCAAGGACTGATTTCTACCTGGGTAAACCAGTACCCCTTTCACACCCCTTTCACCTGCTCGAACCAAACTGCTGGCGCCAATACTCAGGCCAGCTGAGGACAACTTGACTCGGTTCAGCTTGGCAGTGGGAGAATCCCTCAGGTGTGGATACTCCAACCAATCAGTGACATTCATTGATCAAGTAGGTGCCAGGGGAGAAACGTCTATAACCAGCAGGGCTGGGTAGAACTCGAGGAGACGAGTTCATTAAACAACCCTGCAACATCTATGACATGAGCTAAGGGTCTGTTATCACCGTTGTGGAACTGCAGCACAACCTAGTCAGCAAAGTCTCTTGATGGGAGAATTACAACTGAAACAGTGAGGACCTATTCTCTCTGGTCTGGTCGTCCCTTGGCGCTTGTCAGACGGTCACAAATGCCTTGCATCTATCTGCATGTCACTGCAGTCTTATTCTAATCAAATTTATTTATAAAAACCCTTCTTACATCAGCTGATGTCTCAAAAGTGCTGTACAGAAACCCAGCCTAAAACCCCCAAACAGCAAGTAATGCAGGTGTAGAAGCACGGTGGCTAGGAAAAACTCCCTAGAAATGCCAGAGAACCTAGGAAGAAACCTAGAGAGGAACCAGGCTATGAGGGGTGGCCAGTCCTCTTCTGGCTGTGCCGGGTAGAGAGGAACCAGGCTCTGAGGGGTGGCCAGTCCTCTTCTGGCTGTGCCAGGTAGATAGGAACCAGGCTCTGAGGGGTGGCCAGTCCTCTTCTGGCTGTGCCGGGTAGAGAGGAACCAGGCTATGAGGGGTGGCCAGTCCTCTTCTGGCTGTGCCGGGTGGAGATTATAACAGAACATGGCCAAGATCGTCTTCCATCAGTGTCTATACAGAATATTTCTCAAAGCACACCATTGCTTATTGCAGTGCACTGACACACTGGGTAACTATAGCTCATTTGACTCTCTGAATCAAGTCTTTAAATACTAGACATGCTCATGACCCCAACTAGAAGAGGAGTGTGTTTTTGTCAGTAGCGATAGCATGGCACTTCTTTAAACTCACAATTAATGTAAATTGAAGTAATACTGGAGTGTGTTGTTTCAACGTTAAATCAGGTGATGAGTATTGACTGCATACTCACCTGTAAAGAGTGGCGTATGGTCAGGATATTATCTACGGCCCGTCTACAACTGGCACCTAAAGCACTGAGGATTTGAGTTCTGACGTCGGTAACAGCTGGGTTTACTTCCCTGTTCACTGCAGTGGAGGCTGGTAAAGGAGGAGGACGGGCTCATTGTAATGGAGTTGGTAAGGAGGAGGACGGGCTCATTGTAATGGGAGTTGGTAGGAGGAGGACGGGCTCATTGTAATGGGGGTTGGTAGGAGGAGGACGGGCTCATTGTAATGGAGGCTGGTAGGAGGAGGACGGGCTCATTGTAATGGAGGCTGGTAAGAGGAGGACGGGCTCATTGTAATGGAGGCTGGTAGGAGGAGGATGGGCTCATTGTAATGGAGGCTGGTAGGAGGAGGACGGGCTCATTGTAATGGAGTTGGTAGGAGGAGGACGGGCTCATTGTAATGGAGGCTGGTAGGAAGAGGACGGGCTCATTGTAATGGAGGCTGGTAGGAGGAGGATGGGCTCATTGTAATGGAGGCTGGTAGGAGGAGGACGGGCTCATTGTAATGGAGTTGGTAGGAGGAGGACGGGCTCATTGTAATGGAGTTGGTAGGAGGAGGACAGGCTCATTGTAATGGCTGGAATTAATATAACGGAGTCAAATGTGGTTTCCGTATGTTTTGTTACTGTTTATCCCATTCTAGCCATTACAATGAGCCTGTCCTCCTACAGCTCCTCCTACCAGCCTCCATTACAATGAGCCTGTCCTCCTACAGCTCCTCCTACCAGCCTCCATTACAATGAGCCTGTCCTCCTACAGCTCCTCCCACCAGCCTCCACTATGTGATGCCATAACATGGGTGCTGTAAACAATACAACTATTTTTGTCCATTTGTGACACCAGAAAGTGGTATTCTGCTCTTCTCCCCCCCCCCCAGACAACACACAAACACACATATTTGTCAGCCACATTGCCGTGTCCCAGGAGCTATTTTGGGGCTTAAGAGCCTTGCCAAAGGGCACAGCGGTAGGAGAGTGTGTCAAGGATATGACACCAACAGCCCTCCAGATGCCAGTTCAGACCCCACAGTATCATCCCACTGGGCACACCACGTCGTTTAGGCTACCCTGGGGCGGCAGGGTGGTTAGATTGTTGGACTGTAAGTTCAAACCCCCGAGCTGAACAAGGCAGTGAACCCACTGTTCCTAGGCCGTCATTGAAAATAAGAATTTGTTCGTAACTGACTTGCCTAGTTAAATAAATGTAAAAAAAAAAAAAAAAAAAGGTACAAAATAAATTTTTAAAATTCAATGTGGAAATGTGGGTAATATTTGGTTGGGACGTTGATCAATGAGATTCAACCTTTTTTTAATTCACCTAAAAAGACAGCCAGAAGTCTGTTGAAATCCCAGTGCATTATTACTATGCTTTTGAATCTCGCTCGGGCAGCTTCTGTACCCACATTTTCCCCCCCCAATGGGTTTTTATAGTAAAGACATGTACTTTAACTGTTAAAAAAACGAATAATAATAATATCCATTACCTTTTTAATGTGCCATGACCACAACCAGACCACAAACTTTTTCATCGGATTGTCAAACAAATCACTTCAAAAAGTAGGTTACCTTCGTACGTTCATCCAAAAATAATTCCAGCATCCCAACCGTGCACTGTTGTATATTTTGGGGGGTTTATTCCCTGTTCACAAGACCCCTTGATGATGTGAGTCCTGAGGCACTTTGCCTCTTCTGCCTAATGGTAAGTACACCACTGCCTGCGTGTAGACTGCAGTTAATCAAGCAGGTGACCAAATTACTTCTGGGTTAACAGAGATTACTGTGTTTTCAACTATTTATACTGAACAATAATACAAACACAACTTGTTAATGTGTTGGTCACATTTTTCATGTACTGAAATAAAAGTTTACTAGAAAATGTCCATACGCACAAAATGCTTTATTTCTCTCAAATTCTGTGCACAAATTTGTTTACATCCCTGTCAGAGCATTTCTCCTTTACCAAGATAATCCATCCACCTGACAGGTGTGGCATATCAAGAAGCTGATTTTACACAGGTGCACCTTGTGCTGGGGGACAAAAGGCAACTCTTAAAGTGTGCAGTTTTGTCACGCAACACAATGTCTCAGGTTGAGGGAGCATGCATTTGGCATGCTGACTGCAGGAATGTCCACAAGAGCTGTTGCCAGATCATTTTATGTTAATTTCTCTACCGTAAATTGCCTCCAATGTCGTTTTAGTGAATTTGGCAGTGTAACCACGCCAGCCCAGGACTTCCACATTGGTCTTCTTCAGCTGCGGGATTGTCTGAGACCAGCCACCTGGACAGCAGTTGAAACTGTGTTTGCACAAGCCAAAGAACTTCTGCACCAACTGTCAGAAACCGTCTGTGAAACTTGCTCGTCGTCCTCACCAGGGTCTTGACTTGACTGCAGTTCGGTGTCGTAACCGACTTCAGTGGGTAAATACTCACCTTTGATTGGCCACTGGCACGCTGGAGAAGTGTGCTCTTCACGGATTAATCCCAGTTTCAACTGTACCGGGCAGATGGCAGACCAGGTGTATGGCGTTGTGTGAGCGAGCGGTTTGCTGATGTCAGCGTTGTGAACAGAGTGCCCCATGGTGGGGTTATGGTATGGGCAGGCATAAGCTGTGGACAATGAATACAATTGCATTTTTATCGATTAGCAATTTGAATGCACAGAGTTACTGTGACGAGATCCTGAGGCCCCATTGTCGTGCCATTCATCCGCCACCACCACCTCGTGTTTCAGCATGATAATGCAATGCCCCATGTCGCAAGGATCTTTACACAATTCCTGGAAGTTGATAATGTCCCAGTTATTCTATGGGCAAAATACTCACCAGGCATGTCACCCATGGATCGATGTGTATGACAGTGTAACCAATGTGAAATGGCTAGCTAGTTAGGCGGTGGTGTGCGCTAATAGTGTTTCAATCGGTGACGTCACTTGCTCTGAGACCTTGAAGTAGTGGTTCCTCTTGCTCTGCAAGGGCCGCGGCTTTTGTGGAGCGATGGGTAACGATGCTTCGTGGGTGACTTGTCTGTGTGCAGAGGGTCCCTGGTTCGAGCCCGGGTAGGGGGGCGAGGAGTCGGACTAAAGTTAAACTGTTACAACAGCATGTCCCCCCCTCCGAAATCTGCCAACTTCACACAACCATTGAAGAAGACTGGGGAAACATTCCACAGGCCACAATCAACAGCCTGATCAACTCTATGTGAAGGAGATGTGGTCGTGCTGAATGAGGTAAATGGTGGTGACACCAAATACTGACTGGTTTTTTGATCCACGCCCCTACTTCTTTAAGGTATCTGTGACCAACAGATGCATATCTGTGTTCTCAGTCATGTGAATTCCATATATTAGGGCCTAATGAATCTATTTCAATAGAGCGATTTCCTCATATGAACTGTAACTCAGTACAATCTTTGAAATTGTTGGATTTATATTTTTGTTCAGGGTAAAAGCACAACCGAATTCCAACTGGAAAAACAATGTCAGATTTGTGTAATTGTCATGCAAATGTGTTATCACTGCACAGCCATTTTAAAAGCACAACAAAGTTAAAAATGGGAACACAATGTCAGATATTTTGTATTTATACATCAACTCAATGTGTTATCACTGTGCTTCATCTAATAGCACAACCCAATAACCTGGATTGCAGTTGAGAATGAGATGACATTAAAGTACATGGTGCGATGTGATCAACGCTGTTCAATATTCTACACAGATTATTACAGATTATTACAGATTATTACAGATTATTACAGATTATTACAGATTATTACAGATTATTACAGATTATTACAGCGATTGTGAAGATCTCCAGCGACCTGCGACCTTTGCACGCTATCTTGAAACATGCACGTTTTCTATTATTGCACAAGGACACATTTATAGTTACAATAACCTCAGTCGCCATGGATGTGGTATTTGTTTTTATTTTAAAGGTTGAATAAATACCGTTCCATTAGTTTGTTAGAACCTAAAGCCTAAAGTTATCTACTATATTTGGTTGTTTGGTTGACAAAGCAACCGAATATTAATCAAATCAAATCAAATGTATTTATATAGCCCTTCGTACATCAGCTGATATCTCAAAGTGCTTATACAGAAACCCAGCCTAAAACCCCCCAAACAGCAAGCAATGCAGGTGTAGAAGCTCCTTTAACATTTTAAAGGAGACGTGTCTTCGGTGCCACTAACTTTATGAATTAATAATTTATTATGTTGAAATTCACATCTCCATCTCAACCAAAAAAATCAAAGATAAATCATTGGACTAAATCAAATCTTTATTTAAAGTGCTTTCAAAAGGTGAACAATGCAGAAATCGCTCTCTGCCATTTCCTGTTTGCTAATATTAGAAAAGTTTGCCGAATTTCAGTTTATAGGACAAAAACAAGCAAGTACAGTGTAGAGATTTATTGTACCATCTAAACCTCTGTGAAATATATTTTCCTTAACCAAAAACATATTGTATTTTCAGCTGTTTTTAAAGCTGGTGTACAAAAAACGAAAGGTAAAGACGCCAAAACGAAACGTAAGAACGGGAAACATAGAAATGTAGAACATAGAAATAGAGCATATAGATATGTAGAACATAGAAATAGAGCATATAGATATGTAGAACATAGAAATAGAGTACATACTGCAGATATATAGAACATATCTACCGCTTCTTAGACTGGCTTTCAATGAGATTGACAGATCTATAGCTGAATTTGTCCGGGTCACCCAAAAGGTTACATACTGCAGCTTTAAAGTATGATTTGATTTATTCCTATTCTTGAACTTAGATTTTTTTTTGGAGGAGATGAATCCAACATATCAATTATTAATTTGTAGCTAGTCTGGATTTAATTACAGTTTAAGTCAGTAGTACAGATGGAACTATGCAAGCAGAAGATACATCTTCAAATGTTAATATTTGGTTGTGTTGACAAACAGACACAATTCAATATCCAGTGTGTCTTATAAATGTATAATTTCTGTTGGATTCACATCTCCATCTCAACCCAAAAAATCTAAGTTGTAGAATGTGACAAAATCAATGCACTTTAAAGTGTGTTTTTGATTTGATTTAGTCTTATTCTTTAACTAAAATGTTGGTTTAGATGCAGACGTAAATCTAAAATATGAATTTTTATCTGGTAGATTCAATTTTTAATCAACCAGAGTTTGAATCCCTAGGCTTATGTATTGTCTATATTTTTTAGTTTAACCCTGAGTTGAATTGAAACAATAGCGGTTGATGACCTTGCAAATGCTACACAGGCCTAAATAGTATCATTGATGATATTATAGTATGTATAAGGTTGAAGCTCAATGTTAAATACAAATCTCCCTATTATCAAATGTAAGCCAATATGACACCAATGTCGATGAAAATTCGCAAATCAACTTGGGAGGTACACATCACTCCCCCTGCTTCTCATCATGAGCCGTCCAGCAGTTACCGAGAAACACATGGCAGATTTTTTTAACAGGGTCGTTAGCAATTGAGTTTTCATAGTTTACCTAGCTCAAATTTTAGATGTCAGATTAAAACTAGACTATAGTGTCCATAAAGTGACCATTGGACTTAAAATGTAGTTCTGACCAAGTTTGTAGGTGCAACAGATTTTACAAGATGTATCAACTTATCTCACGTCCTCATTTCTCTCTATTTAAGAACAAACGATGTGCTACCTTTTTGTAGCATTTCTGACAATGCTAACATCTTTTCAGCTGAACCTTAAGAGTTTTAAAAACAGAACCAGCACTTGTTTGCCTGCTCAAAATCCGCAACTAGCTAGTAGCAGGCTAGCAGTTGTAGCTAGATAGCTAACACCAGTCGGATGAGAAGCAAGCTACAAGCAAAGGAAGCTAGCTAGCCTGGGATATTTTTGCTATGGAAGATTTTTCATATGTCTGATGTCATCTGTGTTAGCTAAATCAGAGCACAAACAAATAAACTAGCAAATGTCCTTGGCTGCTATTATAGCCAGTTAGCTAGCCAACCCGTCAGTAGTAGTTACAAGCCAACGAGCCTGCACCATAGCTTTATAGATCATCCACCGCAAATCAATGTTGACACTATATCCTAGCTAGCTACATTCTTCTAATAAGCATAGCTAGCTAGCTAAGTAAAGTTCATCGTCAACACCAAACATTGGGAAACTGCCACGCCGCTAACTTATAATACAGGCAATGGGCATTGCTCATCTAGCTACTCCGGTATGATACAGTCAAACTGGATAGATAGCTACGTGTGCAGCCAGATGTCATTTTCAGTGCAAACACTGCTAGTTAGCCCACAAGTGCTCAGCATATGTGGGAACTCCAAGACTGTTGGGAAAGCATTCCAGGTGAAGCTGGTTGAGAGAATGCCAAGAGTGTGCAAAGCTGTCAATCAAGGCAAAGGGTGGCTACTTTGAAGAATCTCATATATAAAATATATTTAAATTTTTGTAACATTCTTTTGGTTACTATAGTTTTAATGTTTCATTATTCTACAATGTAGAAAATAGTAAAAAAAATAAAGAAAAACCCTGGAATGAGTAGCTGTGTCCAAAAGTATGTGGACACCCCTTCAAATGAGTGGATTGGGTTATTTCAGCCACACCCAATGCTAACAGGTGTATAAAATTGAGCACACAGCCACGCAATCTCCAACATGGGCAGTATAATGGCCTTACTGAAGAGCTCAGTGACTTTCAACGTGGCACCATCATATTCTGTAATATTCTTGAGTTTGTCAATCAGGAATGGAAACGGGCTCTATAGACCTCAATATGAGTGACTGAGCCAAAACACACCTGTTATGTTGGGCACCTACAGACAAAAAAAACATGCTATGAAATACACACACAGCGTACAAAATATTAGGAACACCTGCTCTTTCCATGACATAGACTGACCAGGTGAATCCAGGTGAGATCTATGATCCCTTATTGATGTCACTTGTTAAATCCACTTCAATTAGTGTAGAAGAAGGGGAGTAGAATGATTTTTAAGCCTTGAGACATGGATTGTGTCTGTGTGCCATTCAGAGGGGGAATGAACAAGACAAAATATTGAAGTTCCTTTGAACGGGGGGGTATGGTAGTAGGTGCCAGGCGCACTGGCTTGAGTGTGTCAAGAACTGCAACGCTGCTGGGTTTTTCACGCTCAACTGTTTCCTGTGTGTATCAAGAAGGTTCCATCACCCAAAGGACATCCAGCCAACTTGACACAACTGTGGGAAACATTGGAGTCAACATGGGCCAGCATCCCTGTGGAACGCTTTCAACACCTTGTAGAGTCCCTGACCCCGACGAAATGAGGCTGTTCTGAGGGGCAATGTTATTGAGCTGCAACCCAATATTAGGAAGGTGCTCCTAATGTTTAATACACAGTGTATATTTAAGCAATAAGGCACGAGGGGGTTTGGTATATTGCCAACTAAGTTAAGGATGTTCTTTGGCACAACGCCAATATACAAACCCCAGAGGTGATTTATTGCTATTATAAACTGGTTACCAACGTAATTAGAGCAGTAAATGTTTTGTCATGCCCGTGGTCTGATATACCACGACTGTCAGCCAATCAGCATTCAGGGCTCGAACCACCTAGTTTATAATGCTAAAATAAAAGTTTGAGGAAATGCAGGCACCACATTACAAAACGGCTCAATGTAACCTTTTATTTAACGAGGCAAGTCAGTTAACACATTCTTATTGACAATGACGGCCTACCGGGGAACAGTGGGTCAACTTGCTTTGTTCAGGGGCAGAACGACAGATTTTTACCTTGTCAGCTCAGTAACCTTTAGGTTACTGGCTCTAACCACGAGGCTACCAGCCGCCCCCCAATCAAGCATGATGTTCTTTTAAGTATAACAGCAAAGCTAAATAATAATAATAAAAGAAGCTTGAAAAGGTTGTGTTCAAGTACTTTAACTTGTATGCGGCAAAAAAAATCACAATATCGTGGAAGCCCCTTATATAAGAGTATGAAATAGGTCATTCCTTGGCCGTGTGTTCATTGGGTCATTTTAAGAGCATTCCTTGTTGGCTGTGTGTTCATTGGGTCATTTTAAGAGCATTCCTTGGCTGTGTGTTCATTGGGTCATTTTAAGAGCATTCCTTGGCGTGTGTTCATTGGGTCATTTTAAGAGCATTCCTTGGCCGTGTGTTCATTGGGTCATTTTAAGAGCATTCCTTGGCCGTGTGTTCATTGGGTCATTTTAAGAGCATTCCTTGGCCGTGTGTTATTGACAATGATGGTTCAGGTGTTCAAGCCTTAATTGCTTAATTATGTGCGTTGTGCAACATGTTGGGGGGGTGTACTGTGTAACATTTATAATGTTTGTTATGCACTCCACATGCACCGAGTGAACAAAACATTAAGAACACCTTCCTAATATTGAAGTCCCCCCTCCTTTGCCCTCAGAACAGTTGAAACGGAGAAAGTTGATCTCGTCTTAACAGGGATATTCTTGTGTTTCTGTGTGTCTCCAGGTGCCTCCAGTCCAGCCAATAGGGTCTGTGGGTGGTCCCCCTGGCCCCCCAACCCCCTCTCTCACCCCCGGTGGACCCCCTTCCTTCCTGCCCGCTGGCTTCAACCCCACACAGATGCCTCCAGGTAACAGTATAGAACAAAATAACTATAGGATCACAAACAAACATAGTCTCCCCCCAACCCCCTCGGATTGTCATTGTAGAATTAAAACATATTTGTTATGAAATATACAAGAGGTCCAAACGAACCTTTTTAATAATCACGAACGCATTTGAAGATATGTTGTTAGTCCATTTGTTTGATTTGAACTTTTCTAACCCATATGTTTTATGTCTGCAGGTTTCCCTCCACCAGTGGTAGGAGGACCAAGGAGCACCAAAGATGACTCGGGGTCTAAAGACCAGGCTGGAGGGAGTGGTGGCCTCTCTGGCCCCTCAGACGCTCCAGACAGCCAGCTGGGAGCTCCAGGGCCAGGGGCCGTGATGAGTCCTCCAGGCCCAGCAGTGTTACTGGGTCCCAGGATGGCCATGATGACCATGCAGCCTCGTTCAGGACTACCACCCCCTCAACTTCAGACCCCTTTTGCCCCTCACCTCCCTCCCCCCAACATGCCCCCAATGATGATGGGCTCCAGGGGCCCCAACCCCATGTTCCCCCCCAGGGGGGGCCCTCCAGGTGGGTTAAGGATGCCCATGGGCCACCAGTCCATGGGGGACTTTCCTCACGGACCCCCCAGACATCCCTTCCAGCCTGGACCCCCCAGACATCCCTTCCAACCCGGACCCCCCGGGGAAGAAGGTGGCAACTGGGAGGGCGGGAGACACTTCAGGGGCGAGAGGCCAGGGTTCGGGGGACATGACAGGGATTGGGGGAGGTTTGGGGAGCAGGTGAGAGGGTTTCCGAGAGGAGGAAGAGGAGGGGGTTGGTCCAGAGGTGGGCCTGAGTGGAGGGACCACTTCATGAACCGACAGGATAGATTTGAACGGTGATGAACAGGAATGAACGACCTGAACTCGCCCAATAAAAACACAAGAGTTTAGTTTTTTTTCTACAGTGCGTGTAACTGAACACAACCCAGATTACCTGGCCTCAGGAGAACCACTTGGAGACTGGGCGCATTTGAGTCGGGACACAAACATTGAAATGTACAGCCTGTCCCTGATGAATTTCTCTACCGTTCCAAAGACATTAAGACTAAACACAATGAAACATTATGGTCCGGTTACCCAGAGACAGAATGGACCTAGACCGTGAATAAAAAGCATGTTCCATGGAGGATCTCTGTGTGAAGGACTTCTTTAGTCCAGGACTAGGTTTAATCTGTGTCCGGGAAACCAACTCGGTGAGATTATCACAGTTTAAACCGACGGAAGTCTAATTTTGCAGTCAGTTCATGTGAATAACTTTGTGTCCTATTTTTGAGCTGGTATATTCTGACAGAAAACCACAGAGCGAAGAATACTGCTTGGTATATATTGTATGTGCTGATGGCCAATATCTTGTTTTGTATATTTTGAGTGAATGTTTTGTTAATTCTCAAGTAAGTCTGTCAGTTAGGCCAGTTAGAAAAAACAAACTGTTGATTTGTTGTCAGTTTTTATCGGTTGGATCTGAAAACACAATGATCTTTGTATTGATTAGGGGGAGGGGGAGGGGGAGGGGGGGGGGGCTTCAGAACACCAAAATATTTTGCTTCAGAATTTGTATCATTAGCTGTTTTGTTTTAAGTAAACTATTTTTGTACTAAGCAAGTGTCTCTTGTAAATTCTTCATGGGAGGCACATTTTAAATGCAATGTTTTTTTTTTTCACTCACTGACACCAGGGAAACTGTTGGCAGTTCCATCATCTACCGCTAGAGGGCAATGTAGCACTTTTTTTACCTGGGATAGTAGCCAGGGTCTCACTTTTAAACGTTAATCAGATCAAACTTTATTAGTCGCATCCGCCGAATACAACAAGTGTAGACTTTACCGTGAAATGTTTACTTACAACCCCCTAAACCAACAGTGCAGTTCAAGATGAAGAAAATATTTACCAAGTAGACTAAAATAAAAAGTAATAATAAAAAGTAACACAATAACAATAACAATAATGAGGCTTTATACAGGGGGTACCGGTACAGAGTCAATGTGGAGGTTATATACAGGGGGTACCAGTACCGAGTCCATGTGGAGGCTATATACAGGGGGTACCAGTACCGAGTCCATGTGGAGGCCATATACAGGGGGTACCAGTACCGAGTCCATGTGGAGGTTATATACAGGGGTACCGGTACAGAGTCAATGTGGAGGTTATATACAGGGGGTACCAGTACCGAGTCAATGTGGAGGTTATATACAGGGGGTACCGGTACAGAGTCAGTGTGGAGGCTGTATACAGGGGGTACCGGTACCGAGTCAATGTGGAAGCTATATACAGGGGGTACTGGTACCGAGTCAATGTGGAGGCTATATACAGGGGGTACCGGTACAGAGTCAGTGTGGAGGCTGTATACAGGGTGTACTGGTACAGAGTCAATGTGGAGGCTATATACAGGGGATACTGGTACAGAGTCAATGTGGAGGCTATATACAGGGGGTACCGGTACAGAGTCAATGTGGAGGCTATATACAGGGGGTACCGGTACAGAGTCAGTGTGGAGGCTATATACAGGGGATACTGGTACAGAGTCAATGTGGAGGTTATATACAGGGTGTACTGGTACAGAGTCAATGTGGAGGCTATATACAGGGGATACTGGTACAGAGTCAATGTGGAGGCTATATACAGGGGATACCGGTACAGAGTCAATGTGGAGGCTATATACAGGGGGTACCGGTACAGAGTCAGTGTGGAGGCTATATACAGGGGATACTGGTACAGAGTCAATGTGGAGGTTATATACAGGGTGTACTGGTACAGAGTCAATGTGGAGGCTATATACAGGGGATACTGGTACAGAGTCAATGTGGAGGCTATATACAGGGGGTACCGGTACAGAGTCAATGTGGAGGCTATATACAGGGGGTACCGGTACAGAGTCAGTGTGGAGGTTATATACAGGGGGTACCGGTACAGAGTCAATGTGGAGGCTATATACAGGGTGTTACGGTACAGAGTCAATGTGGAGGCTATATACAGGGGGTACTGGTACAGAGTCAATGTGGAGGCTATATACAGGGGGTACTGGTACAGAGTCAATGTGGAGACTATATACAGGGGGTACCGGTACAGAGTCAATGTGGAGGCTATATACAGGGGGTACTGGTACAGAGTCAATGTGGAGACTATATACAGGGGGTACCGGTACAGAGTCAGTGTGGAGGTTATATACAGGGGGTACCGGTACAGAGTCAGTGTGGAGGTTATATACAGGGGGTACCGGTACAGAGTCAATGTGGAGGCTATATACAGGGGGTACCGGTACAGAGTCAATGTGGAGGCTATATACAGGGGGTACCGGTACAGAGTCAATGTGGAGGCTATATACAGGGGGTACCGGTACAGAGTCAATGTGGAGGCTATATACAGGGGGTACTGGTACAGAGTCAATGTGGAGGTTATATACAGGGGTTACCGTACTGAGTCAGTGTGGAGGCTATATACAGGGGGTACCGGTACAGAGTCAATGTGGAGGTTATATACAGGGGGTACCGGGACAGAGTCAATGTGGAGGCTATATACAGGGGGTACCGGTACAGAGTCAATGTGGAGGCTATATACAGGGGGTACCAGTACAGAGTCAATGTGGAGGTTATATACAGGGGGTACCAGTACAGAGTCAATGTGGAGGTTATATACAGGGGGTACCGTACTGAGTCAGTGTGGAGGCTATATACAGGGGGTACCGGTACAGAGTCCATGTGGAGGCTATATACAGGGGGTACCAGTACAGAGTCAATGTGGAGGTTATATACAGGGGGTACTGGTACAGAGTCAATGTGGAGGTTATATACAGGGGGTACCGGGACAGAGTCAATGTGGAGGTTATATACAGGGGGTACCGGTACAGAGTCAATGTGGAGGCTATATACAGGGGGTACCAGTACAGAGTCAATGTGGAGGTTATATACAGGGGGTACCGGTACAGAGTCAATGTGGAGGTTATATACAGGGGGTACCGGTACAGAGTCAATGTGGAGGCTATATACAGGGTGTTACGGGACAGAGTCAATGTGGAGGCTATATACAGGGGGTACCAGTACAGAGTCAATGTGGAGGCTATATACAGGGGGTACCGGTACAGAGTCAATGTGGAGGCTATATACAGGGGGTACCGGGACAGAGTCAATGTGGAGGCTATATACAGGTTTGGTACCAGTACAGAGTCAATGTGGAGGCTACATACAGGGGGTACCGGTACAGAGTCAATGTGGAGGCTATATACAGGGTGTTACGGGACAGAGTCAATGTGGAGGCTATATACAGGGGGTACCAGTACAGAGTCAATGTGGAGGCTATATACAGGGGGTACCGGTACAGAGTCAATGTGGAGGCTATATACAGGGGGTACCGGGACAGAGTCAATGTGGAGGCTATATACAGGGTGTTACGGGACAGAGTCAATGTGGAGGCTATATACAGGGGGTACCAGTACCGAGTCAATGTGGAGACTATATACAGGGGGTACCAGTAGAGAGTCAATGTGGAGGTTATATACAGGGGGTACCGGTACAGAGTCAATGTGGAAGCTATATACAGGGGGTACCAGTACAGAGTCAATGTGGAGGTTATATACAGGGGGCACCGGTACAGAGTCAATGTGGAGGCTATATACAGGGGGTACCAGTACCGAGTCAATGTGGAGACTATATACAGGGGGTACCAGTAGAGAGTCAATGTGGAGGTTATATACAGGGGGTACCGGTACAGAGTCAATGTGGAAGCTATATACAGGGGGTACCAGTACAGAGTCAATGTGGAGGTTATATACAGGGGGCACCGGTACAGAGTCAATGTGGAGGCTATATACAGGGGGTACCGGTACAGAGTCAGTGTGGAGGTTTATATACAGGGGGCACCGGTACCGAGTCAGTGTGGAGGTTATATACACGGGGCACCGGTACCGAGTCCATGTGGAGGCTATATACACACGGTACAGAGACAATGTGGAGGCTATATACAGGGGGCACCGGTACCGAGTCAGTGTGAAGGCTATATACATGGGGCACCGGTACCGAGTCAGTGTAGAGGCTATATACACGGGGCACCGATACCGAGTCCATGTGGAGACTATATACACACGGTACCGAGTCCATGTGGAGGCTATATACACACGGTACAGAGACAATGTGGAGGTTATATACAGGGGGCACCGGTGCCGAGTCTGTGTGCTGGGGTACAGGCTAGTTGAGGTAATCTGTACATGTAGGTGGGGGCGAAGTGACTATGCATATTTCTTGGTTTCCTGATTTTACCAGAATGGCAAATGCACGCAAAGTGTGTCCTCTTCCTCTTGTGGTCTAATGTACACCTTTGCTCTACAGTATTATGTTTGTCCCAATATGTACAGCCTGCTCCCACAGTAACAAACAAACAGTGAGTAGCAGCAGTGTTGGGGGGCGTAAATGTAAATTGTCCAGTGGCGATTTTTATGAATTGTTCAGCAGTCTAATGGCTTGGGGGGTAGAAGCTGTTGAGGAGCCTTTTGGCCCTAGACTTGGCGCTCCGGTACCGCTTGCCATGCGGTCGCAGAGAAAACAGTCTCTAACTTGGATGACTGGAGTCTATGACAATTTTATGGGCTTTCCTCTGACACCGCCTAGTATATAGGACCTGGATGGCAGGAAGCTTGGTCCCAGTAATGCACTGGGTCGTAAGTACTACCCTCTGTAGCGCCTTACGGTCAGATGCTGAGCAGTTGCCATACCAGGTGATGCAACTGGTCAGGATGCTCTCGATGGTGCAGCTGTATAACGTTTTGAGGACCTGAGGATCCAAGCCAAATCTTTTCAGTCTCCTGAGGGGGAAAAGGTTTTGTTGTGCCCTCTTCACGACTGTCTTGGTATGTTTGGACCCTGATAGTTTGTTGGTGATGTGGACACCAAGGAACTTGAAACTCTCGACCTGCTCCACTACAGCCCCGTTGATGTTAATGGAGGCCTGTTCATCCCGCCTTTTCCTGTAGTCCACGATCAGCTCCTTAGTCTTGCTCACATTGAAGGAGAGGTTGCTGTCCTGGCACCACACTGCCAGTTCTCTGACCTCCTCCCTATAGGCTGTCTCATCGTTGTCGGTGATCAGGCCTACCACTGTTGTGTCGTCAGCAAAGTTAATGATGGTGTTGTAGTCGTGTTTTGCCATGCATTCGTGGGTGAACAGGGAATACAGGAGGGGACTGAGCATGCACCCCTGAGGAGCCCCAGTGTTAATGATCAGCATGGCAGACGTATTGTTGCCTACTCTTACCACCTGGGGGCGGCCCGTCAGGAAGCCCAGGATCCAGTTGCAGAGGGAAGTGTTTAGTCCCAGAGTCCTTAGTTTAGTGATGAGCTTCGTGGGAACTATGGTGTTGAACGCTGAGCTGTAGTCGATGAACAGCATTCTCACATAGGTGTTCCTTTTGTCCAGATGGGAAAGGGCAGTGTGGAATGCAATTGAGATTGCATTATCTGTGGATCTGTTGGGGCGGAATGTGAATTGGAGTGGGTCTGGGGTGTCCGGGAGGATGCTGTTGATGTGAGCCATGACCAGCCTTTCAAAGCACTTCAGGGCTACCGACGTGAGAGCCACGGGGCAGTAATCATTTACCTTCGCTTCCTTGGGCACAGGGACTATGGTGGTCTGCTTGAAACATATTGGTTTTACAGACTCAGACAGGGAAAGGTTGAAAATGTCAGTGAAGACACTTGACAGTTGATCTGTGCATGCTTTGAGTACACGTCCTGGTAATCGGTCTGGCCCAGCTGCTTTGTGAATGTTGACCTTTTTTAAAGGATTTGTTCACATCGGCTACCGAGAGCGTTATCACACAGTCATCCAGAACACCTGGTGCTCTCGTGCATGCTTCAGTGTTGCTTGCCTCGAAGCGAACATAAAAGGCATTTAGCTAGTCTGGTAGGCTTGCGTCTGGGTTTCCCTTTGTAGTCTGTAATAGTTTTCAAGCCCTGCCACATCCGACGAGCGTCAGAGCCGGTGTAGTATAATTCAATCTTAATCCTGTATTGATGCTTTGCTTGTTTGATGGTTCGTCTGAGGGCATAGTGGGATTTCTTACAAGTGTCTGGATTAGTCTCCCGCTCCTTGAAAGCAGCAGCTCTAGCCTTTAGCTCGATGAGGATGTTGCTTGCAATCCAAGGCTTCTGGTTGGGATATGTACGTACAGTCACTGTGGGGATGACGTCGTTGATGCACTTATTGTTGAAGCCGATGACTGAGGTGGTGTATTCCTCAATGCCATTGGATGAATCCCAGAACATATTCCAGTCTGTGCTAGCGAAACAGTCCTGTAGTGTAGCATCCGCGTCATCTGACCCCTTCCGTATTGGGCGAGTCACTGGTACTCCCTGCTTTAGTTTTTGCTTGTAAACAGGAATCAGGACGATAGAATTGTAGTCAGATTTGCCAAATGGAAGCCGGGGGAGAGCTTTGAATGCGACTCTGTGTGTGGAGTAAAGGTGGTCTAGAGTTTTGTTTTTCCTGGTTGCACATGTGACGTGCTGGTGGAAATTAGGTAAAACTGATTTATGTTTGCCTGCAGTGTGAGTCATTTATCAGATACTCTTATCCAGAGCCGGGCCGCCCCCAGGTGGTGAGGGTAGGCAACAACATCTCCTCCCCGCTGATCCTCAACACTGGGGCCCCACAAGGGTGCGTTCTGAGCCCTCTCCTGTACTCCCTGTTCACCCACGACTGCGTGGCCACGCACGCCTCCAACTCAATCATCAAGTTTGCGGACGACACTGCAGTGGTAGGCTTGATTACCAACAACAACGAGATGGCCTACAGGGAGGAGGTGAGGGCCCTCGGGTGTGGTGTCAGGACAATAACCTCACACTCAACGTCAACAAAACTAAGGAGATGATTGTGGACTTCAGGAAACAGTACAGGGAGCACCCCCCTATCCACATCGATGGGACAGTAGTGGAGAGGGTAGTAAGTTTTAAGTTCCTCGGCGTACACATCACAGACAAACTGAATTGGTCCACCCACACAGACAGCGTGGTGAAGGAGGCGCAGCAGGTCCTCTTCAACCTCAGGAGGCTGAAGAAATTCGTCTTGTCACCAAAAGCACTCACAAACTTCTACAGATGCACAATCGAGAGCATCCTGTCGGGCTGTATCACCGCCTGGTACGGCAACTGCTCCGCCCACAACCGTAAGGCCCTCCAGAGGGTAGTGAGGTCTGCACAACGCATCACCTACCTGCCCTCCAGGACACCTACACCACCCCATGTCACAGGAAGGCCATAAAGATCATCACGGACAACAACCACCCGAGCCACTGCCTGTTCACCCCGCTATCATCCAGAAGGCGAGGTCAGTACAGGTGCATCAAAGCAGGGACCGAGAGACTGAAAAACAGCTTCAATCTCAAGGCCATCAGACTGTTAAACAGCCACCACTAACATTGAGTGGCTGCTGCCAACACACTGACTCAACTCCAGCCACTTTAATAATGGGAATTGATGTAAAATATATCACTAGCCACTTTAAACAATGCCACTTAATATAATGTTTACATACCCTACATTATTCATCTCATATGTATATGTATATACTGTACTCTATATCATCTACTGCATCTTTATGTAATACATGTATCACTAGCCACTTTAAACTATGCCGCTTTGTTTACATACTCATCTCATATGTATATACTGTACTCTATATCATCTACTGTATCTTTATGTAATACATGTATCACTAGCCACTTTAAACTATGCCACTTTGTTTACATACTCATCTCATATGTATATACTGTACTCGATACCATCTACTGTATCTTGCCTATGCCGCTCTGTACCATCACTCATCCATATATCTTTATGTACATATTCTTTATCCCCTTACACTGTGTATAAGGTAGTAGTTTTGGAATTGTTAGCTAGATTACTCGTTGGTTATTACTGCATTGTCGGAACTAGAAGCACAAGCATTTCGCTACATTCGCTATAACATCTACTAACCATGTGTATGTGACCAATAACATCTGTTAACCATGTGTATGTGACCAATAACATCTGCTAACCATGTGTATGTGACCAGTAACATCTGCTAACCATGTGTATGTGACCAATAACATCTGCTAACCATGTGTATGTGACCAATAACATCTGCTAACCATGTGTATGTGACCAATAACATCTGATTTGATTTACAGTTAGTGCATTCATTTTAAGATGGCCTCGTATCACAGTCAGAGTAAGTCAATTGTTCCTCAATGAAGTAGCTATCAGCAAGTCAGAACTAATAGGGGGAAAGTCAAGTGTGAGTGTTAAATCGTGAAAGGCAAGTTGTTTTTTGAGTGTTGGGGAAGAGGAGGAGGGGGGGGGGGGGGTTACTGTGCCACCCTATTCCCAATATCTTACACGTTTTTCTGACCGGGGCCCATAGGTCTCTGGTCAGAAGTAATGCACTACATAGGGGATAGAATAGGGTGCTTAATTAGGGTGCACCGGTTGTCTCTGCAGCAGTCTTCAGTTTTCTCTATGCTCAGCTCGTCACCTGTCTGTGGGCTCCTCCAGACGGTGTCCATTTTGTACATCTGTTTACATTATCTGACCACAACAGGTACAGTGCCTTGCGAAAGTATTCGGCCCCCTTGAACTTTGCGACCTTTTGCCACATTTCAGGCTTCAAACATAAAGATATAAAACTGTATTTTTTTGTGAAGAATCAACAAGTGGGACACAATCATCATCAAGTGGAACGGCATTTATTGGATATTTCAAACTTTTTTAACAAATCAAAAACTGAAAAATTGGGCGTGCAAAATTATTCAGCCCCCTTAAGTTAATACTTTGTAGCGCCAACTTTTGCTGCGATTACAGCTGTAAGTCGCTTGGGGTGTGTCTCTATCAGTTTTGCACATCGAGAGACTGAAAAAAGGCCAGTGACACAATCTCAATTTAATCATTTTTTAAAATTCAGACTGTAACACAACAAAATGAGTAAAAAGTCAAGGGGTGTGAAAATACTTTCTGAAGGGCGCTGCACATGTTAAGGGCGACTGTTTCTTAACCCCACAACAACAGCCTCTGTTCAGCTGACATGTGAGTCCATTGCTACCGGCCGCTTGACTCTACATGATACAATGTTGTCTTTGACGTTTTCTCTAAGCCTGCATCTTACGATCCCCCCTACAGCACGAGGTTATTACTCGTGAGACAAAGCTTGAACTGTTTGTTCCTGTAGCATTGGAAACTGAAAAGTTGAAACTCTTCAGAAGTTATAAACTCAGTTATTATGAACTCTTTTTTTTATTTTTGTCTTGGTCACATCACTTCACACACCTAATACCTCTGGTTCTGGCTTGGCGATGTTCTTTCATAACCTCTGTTTTATATTTTTATTTATTTGACCTTTTATTTTACCAGGCAAGAACCTTACCAAGTCTGTAATACCTACACGTTTCAAACAGCGAAAGTAACCTGCCTAAATGACTAGCGCCCCATAGCACTCACATCGGTAGCCATGAAGTGCTTTGAAAGGCTGGTCATGGCTCACATCAACAGCATCGTCCCAGATATCCTATACCAGGGCTGCCCAACCCTCTTCCTGGAGATCTACTGTCCTGTAGGTTTTCAGTCCAACCTTCTTCCTGGAGATCTACTGTCCTGTAGGTTTTCAGTCCAGCCCTCTTCCTGGAGATCTACTGTCCTGTAGGTTTTCAGTCCAACCCTCTTCCTGGAGATCTACTGTCCTGTGGATTTTCAGTCCAACCCTCTTCCTGGAGATCTACTGTCCTGTAGGTTTTCAGTCCAACCCAAATTTTTTAATTTTTTAATTTATTTATTTTTTTGTTGAATTTTACCCCTTTTTCTCCCCAATTTCGTGGTATCCAATTGTTGTAGTAGCTACTATCTTGTCTCATCGCTACAACTCCCGTACGGGCTCGGGAGAGACGAAGGTTGAAAGTCATGCGTCCTCCGATACACAACCCAACCAAGCCGCACTGCTTCTTAACACAGCACGCATCCAACCCGGAAGCCAGCCGCACCAAACACCGTGCACCTGGCCGCCTTGGCTAGCGTACACTGCGCCCAGCCCGCCACAGGAGTCGCTGGTGCGCGATGAGACAAGGACACCCCTACCGACCAAGCCCTCCCTAACCCGGGCGACGCTAGGCCAATTGTGCGTTGCCCCAAGTCCAACCCTAATTTAACACACCTGATTCTACTTATTATCTGCTCAACAAGACCTTAACTAGCTGAATCAGATATGCTAAATTAGGGTTGGACTGAAAACCTATAGGACAGTAGATCTCATGGAAGAGGGTTGGGCAGCCCTGCCCTAGACCCAATCCAATTTACACCCCCCCAACAGATCCACAGATGACACAATCTAAATCGCACTCCACACTGCCCTTTCCCACCTGGACAAAAGGGAACACCTGTGTGAGAATGCTGTTCATTGACTACAGCGCAGCGTTCAACACCATAGTGCCCACAAAGCTCATCACTAAGCTAAGGACTCTGGGACTAAACACCTCCCTCTGCAACTGGATGCTGGGCTTCCTGACGGGCCGCCCCCAGGTGGTAAGGGTAGGCAACAACACGTCTGCCACTCTGATCCTCAACACTTGGGCCCCTCAGGGGTGTGTACTTAGTCCCTTCCTGTACTCCCTGTTCACCCACCACTGGGTGGCTAAACATGACTCCAACACAATTGTTAAGTTTGCTGACGACACAACAATGGAAGGCCTGATCACCGACATTGATGAGACAGCCTATAGGGAGGAGGTCAGAGAACTGGCAGTATGGTGCCAGGACAACAACCTCTCCCTCAATGTGAGCAAGACAAAAGGAGCTGATCGTGGACTACAGGAAAAGGCGGGACGAACAGGCCCCCATTAACATCGACGGGACTGTAGTGGAGCGGGTCGAGAGTCACCAACGAACTGACATGGTCCAAACACACCAAGACAGTCGTGAAGAGGGTACTACAACACCTTTTCCCCCTCAGGAGACTGAAAAGATTTGACATGGGTCCCCAGATCCTCAAAATGTTCTACAGCTGCACCATCGAGAGCATCCTGACCGGTTGCATCACCGCCTGGTATGGCAACTGCTCGGCATCTGACCGTAAGGCGCTACAGAGGGTAGTGCGAACGGCCCAGTACATCACTGGGACCAAGCTTCCTGCCATCCAGGACCTCTATACCAGGCGATGTCAGAGGATGCATAAAATTGGCAGAGACCCCAGTCAGACTGTTCTCTCTGCTACCGCATGGCAAGCGGTACCAGAGCACCAAGTCTAGGACCAAAAGGCTCCTCAACAGCTTCTACCCCCAAGCCATAAGACTGCTGAACAATTAATCAAATGGCAAACGGACTATTTACATTGGTTAAGGGCTTGTAAGTAAGCCTTTCATCGTAAAGTCTACACTTGTTGTATTCGGCGCATCTACACTGAACTCTGATGACAAACACACAGATCTTGTGGTGTCCCAGACTCCCGACTCCCAGACTCCCGACTCCCAGACTCCCGACTCCCAGACTCCCGACTCCCAGACTCCAGACTCCCAGACTCCAGACTCCCAGACTCCAGACTCCCAGACTCCCAGACTCCAGACTCCCAGACTCCAGACTCCCAGACTCCCAGACTCCAGACTCCCAGACTCCAGACTCCCAGACTCCCGACTCCCAGACTCCGATTGGCTCCAGCAAGAAGTTAGCAGCAATCTATTCGCAAGTCGTCTCCACTGGCCGAGCACCCTTCCTCTTTCCTCGCGGCCATAGATTGTCTAAGATACTCGTTGAAGAGGTTTCAGATGTTTTCAGATAATAATAATAACAATTAAATAATTATTAAACGTACATTAACAGCCTAAAAAGTTGTACAACTACTAATAGGCCTACAACTGCTACAACTACTAATAGGCCTACAACTGCTACAACTACTAATACCAACTACTAATACCTACTGTTACAACTACTAATACCAACTACTAATACCTACTGCTACAACTACTAATACCAACTACTAATACCTACTGCTACAACTACTAATACCAACTACTAATACCTACTGCTACAACTACTAATACCAACTAATAAAACCAACTACTGCAACAAGTACTAATACAACTAATGAAACTACTGCTACAACTACTAATACCAACTACTGCTACAACTACTAATACAACTAATAAAACCAACTACTGCTACAACTACTAATACAACTAATAAAACCACCTACTGCAACAACTACTAATACAACTAATGAAACTACTGCTACAACTACTAATACCAACTAATAAAACCAACTACTGCAACAACTACTAATACAACTAATGAAACCTACTGCTACAACTAATAAAAACTACTGGTACAACTACTAATAAAAATACTGCTACAAGCTACAACTACAACTTATAAAAATACTGCTACAACTACTAATACAACCTACTGCTACAACTACTAATAAAACCTACTGCTACAACTACTAATACAACCTACTGCTACAACTACTAATACAACCTACTGCTACAACTACTAATAAAACCTACTGCTACAACTACTAATAAAACCTACTGCTACAACTACTAATACAACTAATAAAACTAATACAACCTACTGCTACAACTACTAATAAAACATACTGCTGCAACCTACTGCTACAACTACTGATACAACTACTAATACAACTACTGATACAACTACTAATACAACTACTGATACAACTACTAATACAACTAATACAACTACTGATAAAACCTACAGCTACAACTACTAATAACACCTACTGCTACAACTACTAATACAACTACAACTACTGCTACAACTACTAATAAAACCTACTGCTACAACTACTAATAAAACCTACTGCTACAACTACTAATAAAACCTACTGCTACAACTACTAATAAAACCTACTGCTACAACTACTGATACAACTACTAATACAACTACTGATACAACTACTAATACAACTAATACAACTACTGATAAAACCTACTGCTACAACTACTAATAAAACCTACTAATACAACTACAACTACTGCTACAACTACTGCTACAACTACTAATAAAACCTACTGCTACAACTACTAATAAAACCTACTGCTACAATTACTAATACAACTACAACTACTGCTACAACTACTAATAAAACCTACTGCTACAACTACTAATACAAACTACAACTACTGCTACAACTACTAATAAAACCTACTGCTACAACTACTAATAAAACCTACTGCTACAACTACTAATAAAACCTACTGCTACAACTACAACAAATAAAAATACTGCTCCAACTACTAATACAACTACAACTACTGCTACAACTACTAATACAACCTACTGCTCCAACTACAACAAATAAAAATACTGCTCCAACTACTAATACAACTACTAAAACCTACTGCTACAACTACTAATAAACCTACTGCTCCAACTACTAATACAACCTACTGCTACAACTACTAATACAACCTACTGCTCCAACTACAACAAATAAAAATACTGCTCCAACTACTAATACAACTACTAAAACCTACTGCTACAACTACTAATAAACCTACTGCTCCAACTACTAATAAACCTACTGCTCCAACTACTAATAAACCTACTGCTCCAACTACTAATAAACCTACTGCTCCAACTACTAATACAACTAATTAAACCTACTGATACAACTACTAATACAACTAATTAAACCTACTGCTACAACTACTGATACAAATACTAATACAACTACTGATACAAATACTAATACAACTACTGATACAAATACTAATACAACTAATACAACTACTGATACAACTACTGATACAACTACTAATACAACTACTGATACAACTACTAATACAACTAATACAACTACTGCTACAACTACTAATACAACTACTGCTACAACTACTGATACAACTACTAATACAACTACTGATACAAATACTAATACAACTAATACAACTACTGCTACAACTACTGATACAACTACTAATACAACTACTGATACAACTACTAATACAACTAATACAACTACTGCTACAACTACTAATACAACTACTGATACAACTACTAATACAACTACTGATACAACTACTAATACAACTAATACAACTACTGCTACAACTACTAATACAACTACTGATACAACTACTAATACAACTACTGATACAACTACTAATACAACTAATACAACTACTGCTACAACTACTAATACAACTACTGATACAACTACTGATACAAATACTAATACAACTAATACAACTACTGCTACAACTACTGATACAACTACTAATACAACTACTGATACAACTACTAATACAACTAATACAACTACTGCTACAACTACTAATACAACTACTGCTACAACTACTGATACAACTACTAATACAACTACTGATACAAATACTAATACAACTAATACAACTACTGCTACAACTACTGATACAACTACTAATACAACTACTGATACAACTACTAATACAACTAATACAACTACTGCTACAACTACTAATACAACTACTGATACAACTACTAATACAACTACTGATACAACTAATACAACTACTGCTACAACTACTAATACAACTACTGATACAACTACTAATACAACTAATACAACTACTGCTACAACTACTAATACAACTACTGATACAACTACTAATACAACTAATACAACTACTGCTACAACTACTAATACAACTACTGATACAACTACTAATACAACTAATACAACTACTGCTACAACTACTAATACAACTACTGATACAACTACTAATACAACTAATACAACTACTGATAAAACCTACTGCTACAACTACTAATAAAACCTACTGCTACAACTACTAATACAACTACTGCTACAACTACTAATAAAACCTACTAATACAACTACTGATACAACTACTGATACAACTACTGATACAACTACTGCTACAACTACTGCTACAACTACTGCTACAACTACTAATAAAACCTACTGCTACAACTACTAATACAACTACTGCTACAACTACTGATACAACTACTGATACAACTACTAATACAACTACTGCTACAACTACTAATAAAACCTACTAATACAACTACTGATACAACTACTGATACAACTACTGATACAACTACTAATACAACTACTGCTACAACTACTAATAAAACCTACTAATACAACTACTGATACAACTACTGATACAACTACTGATACAACTACTGATACAACTACTAATACAACTACTGATACAACTACTAATACAACTACTGCTACAACTACTAATAAAACCTACTAATACAACTACTGCTACAACTACTGCTACAACTACTAATAAAACCTACTAATACAACTACACCTACTGCTACAACTACTAATACAACTACTGCTACAACTACTAATACAACTACTAATAAAACCTACTAATACAACTACTAATACAACTACTGCTACAACTACTAATACAACTACTAATAAAACCTACTAATACAACTACTGCTACAACTACTAATACAACTACTGCTACAACTACTAATAAAACCTACTAATACAACTACTGATACAACTACTGATACAACTACTGATACAACTACTGCTACAACTACTGCTACAACTACTAATAAAACCTACTAATACAACTACAACTACTGCTACAACTACTAATACAACTACTAAAACCTACTGCTACAACTACTAATAAAACCTACTGCTACAACTACTAATACAACTACAACTACTGCTACAACTACTAATACAACTACTGCTACAACTACTAATAAAACCTACTGCTACAACTACTAATAAAACCTACTGCTACAACTACTAATACAACTACAACTACTGCTACAACTACTAATACAACTACTGCTACAACTACTAATAAAACCTACTAATACAACTACTGATACAACTACTGATACAACTACTGATACAACTACTGCTACAACTACTGCTACAACTACTAATAAAACCTACTAATACAACTACAACTACTGCTACAACTACTAATACAACTACTAAAACCTACTGCTACAACTACTAATAAAACCTACTGCTACAACTACTAATAAAACCTACTGCTACAACTACTAATAAAACATACTGCTACAAATACTAATACAACTAATACAACTACTGATACAACTACTGATACAACTACTAATACAACTACTGATACAACTACTAATACAACTACTGATACAACTACTGATACAACTACTAATACAACTAATACAACTACTGCTACAACTACTAATAAAACATACTGATACAACTACTGATACAACTACTAATACAACTACTGATACAACTACTGATACAACTACTGATACAACTACTAATACAACTACTGATACAACTACTGATACAACTACTAATACAACTAATACAACTACTGCTACAACTACTGATACAACTACTAATACAACTACTGATACAACTACTGATACAACTACTAATACAACTACTGATACAACTACTGATACAACTACTAATACAACTAATACAACTACTGCTACAACTACTAATAAAACATACTGCTACAACTACTGCTACAACTACTGATACAACTACTAATACAACTACTGATACAACTACTAATACAACTACTGATACAACTACTAATACAACTACTGATACAACTACTGATACAACTACTAATACAACTACTGATACAACTACTGATACAACTACTAATACAACTAATACAACTACTGATACAACTACTAATAAAACATACTGCTACAACTACTGATACAACTACTAATACAACTACTAATACAACTACTAATACAACTACTGATACAACTACTAATACAACTACTGATACAACTACTGATACAACTACTAATACAACTAATACAACTACTGATACAACTACTAATAAAACATACTGCTACAACTACTGATACAACTACTAATACAACTACTAATACAACTACTAATACAACTACTGATACAACTACTAATACAACTACTAATACAACTACTGATACAACTACTGATACAACTACTGATACAACTAATACAACTACTGCTACAACTACTGATACAACTACTAATAAAACTACAACTACTAATACAACTAATAGTCCTGTTCTGTGAGCTCATGCGGCCTACCACTTCTCGGCTGAGCCGTTGTTCATCCTTGACGTTTCCACTTCACAGTAACAGCACTTACAGTTGAAGGGGCAGCTCTAGCTTGGCAGACATTTGACAAACTGACTTGTTGACTATGACGGTGCCACGTTGAAAGTCACTGAGCTCTTCAGTAAGGACATTCTTCTGCCAATGTTTGTCTATGGAGATTGCATGGCCGTGCGCTCCACTTTATACACCTGTCAGCAACGGGTGTTGCTGAAAAAGCCGAATCCACTAATTTGAAGGGACGTCCACATACTTTTGTATATTAGTATATTTTAACTAATAAACGTTCAAAACCTAAAAAGGACCATCTCGGGTTAAATCTTCATTGACATTAATTTATCACGGACATGGGTTGCTACTCCCCCCCAACTAGAGTGCACCTAAACAACCTGACCATTACGACATTTCTATTCGATCAAATAAACCTCACGTAGCAAATGAGCAATAAAACATTTTTTTTTAAATCAATTTTGACACGCTCTCATTGACCTGCATACAAAAATTCCTCACTTCGTGGGTTTATTTCCGTGGACAGATTTGGGGCGGAGTAAAACCTCTCGCTTCGCCTCTTCCTCTCTGTAGTGGCGTAGAAACAACATGGTAGCGGCAACAGACGGAGCTTTCCGCGGCACAGACTAGCGATGCCTTATTCTACACAGCGCGTCCAATTCACCGCATACACTGGACGACAGCCACAATAGTCAACTGCGAGTAATGAACAGGTATGTTTTGATGCATAATGTTTGCTTTCTTCTCATGTGGTGGGGATAAATTAGCCTGATGTTTGACGCCGAGATATGTTCCCCCCCCCTAGGTCCTAGAGACCGGGACTAATAACCGTGACCGCGTCAATAACAAGGCATAACGCAGATTTCTCTTTCATATACAGGCTACCGTTTGTCTAATTGTTTAAGACAGGCTAAACTCAGAGGTAGGATGTCTGGTGTTTGTCAAATCCAGCCATCAAAGCTGAAATGACTGTATAAGACATGTAGCCGACACTTGGTTTACCATAAATAATGGATACATGCATGTGCGCGCCCATTCAATGCCCTAGCATCATTTTCAATGCCTCCGTCACACGAAGGGCACCTATAGCCTTTAAATCAAATCAAATCAAATCAAATTTTATTTGTCACATACACATGGTTAGCAGATGTTAATGCGAGTGTAGCGAAATGCTTGTGCTTCTAGTTCCGACAATGCAGTAATAACAGGTAATCTAACTAACAATTCCAAAACTACTGTCTTGTACACAGTGTAAGGGGATAAAGAATATGTACATAAGGATATATGAATGAGTGATGGTACAGAGCAGCATAGGCAAGATACAGTAGATGGTATCGGGTACAGTATGTACAAATGAGATGAGTATGTAAACAAAGTGGCATAGTATAGTATAAAGTGGCTAGTGATACATGTATTACATAAGGATACCGTCGATGATATAGAGTACAGTATATACGTATGCATATGAGATGAATAATGTAGGGTAAGTAACATTTATATAAGGTAGCATTGTTTAAAGTGGCTAGTGATATATTTACATCATTTCCCATCAATTCCCATTATTAAAGTGGCTGGAGTTGAGTCAGTGTCAGTGTGTTGGCAGCAGCCACTCAGTGTTAGTGGTGGCTGTTTAACAGTCTGATGGCCTTGAGATAGAAGCTGTTTTTCAGTCTCTCGGTCCCAGCTTTGATGCACCTGTACTGACCTCGCCTTCTGGATGATAGCGGGGTGAACAGGCAGTGGCTCGGGTGGTTGATGTCCTTGATGATCTTTATGGCCTTCCTGTGACATTGGGTGGTGTAGGTGTCCTGGAGGGCAGGTAGTTTGCCCCCGGTGATGCGTTGTGCAGACCTCACTACCCTCTGGAGAGCCTTACGGTTGAGGGCGGTGCAGTTGCCATACCAGGCGGTGATACAGCCCGCCAGGATGCTCTCGATTGTGCATCTGTAGAAGTTTGTGAGTGCTTTTGGTGACAAGCCGAATTTCTTCAGCCTCCTGAGGTTGAAGAGGCGCTGCTGCGCCTTCTTCACGATGCTGTCTGTGTGAGTGGACCAATTCAGTTTGTCTGTGATGTGTATGCCGAGGAACTTAAAACTTGCTACCCTCTCCACTACTGTTCCATCGATGTGGATAGGGGGGTGTTCCCTCTGCTGTTTCCTGAAGTCCACAATCATCTCCTTAGTTTTGTTGACGTTGAGTGTGAGGTTGTTTTCCTGACACCACACTCCGAGGGCCCTCACCTCCTCCCTGTAGGCCGTCTCATCGTTGTTGGTAATCAAGCCTACCACTGTTGTGTCGTCCGCAAACTTGATGATTGAGTTGGAGGCGTGCGTGGCCACGCAGTCGTGGGTGAACAGGGAGTACAGGAGAGGGCTCAGAACGCAACCTTGTGGGGCCCCAGTGTTGAGGATCAGCGGGGAGGAGATGTTGTTGCCTACCCTCACCACCTGGGGGCGGCCCGTCAGGAAGTCCAGTACCCAGTTGCACAGGGCGGGGTCGAGACCCAGGGTCTCGAGCTTGATGACGAGCTTGGAGGGTACTATGGTGTTGAATGCCGAGCTGTAGTCGATGAACAGCATTCTCACATAGGTATTCCTCTTGTCCAGATGGGTTAGGGCAGTGTGCAGTGTGGTTGAGATTGCATCGTCTGTGGACCTATTTGGGCGGTAAGCAAATTGGAGTGGGTCTAGGGTGTCAGGTAGGGTGGAGGTGATATGGTCCTTGACTAGTCTCTCAAAGCACTTCATGATGACGGATGTGAGTGCTACGGGGCGGTAGTCATTTAGCTCAGTTACCTTAGCTTTCTTGGGAACAGGAACAATGGTGGCCCTCTTGAAGCATGTGGGAACAGCAGACTGGTATAGGGATTGATTGAATATGTCCGTAAACACACCGGCCAGCTGGTCTGCGCATGCTCTGAGGGCGCGGCTGGGGATGCCATCTGGGCCTGCAGCCTTGCGAGGGTTAACACGTTTAAATGTCTTACTCACCTCGGCTGCAGTGAAGGAGAGACCGCATGTTTTCGTTGCAGGCTGTGTCAGTGGCACTGTATTGTCCTCAAAGCGGGCAAAAAAGTTATTTAGTCTGCCTGGGAGCAAGACATCCTGGTCCGTGACTGGGCTGGGTTTCTTCCTGTAGTCCGTGATTGACTGTAGACCCTGCCACATGCCTCTTGTGTCTGAGCCGTTGAATTGAGATTCTACTTTGTCTCTGTACTGGCGCTTAGCTTGTTTGATAGCCTTGCGGAGGGAATAGTTGCACTGTTTGTATTCGGTCATGTTACCAGACACCTTGCCCTGATTAAAAGCAGTGGTTCGCGCTTTCAGTTTCACACGAATGCTGCCATCAATCCACGGTTTCTGGTTAGGGAATGTTTTAATCGTTGCTATGGGAACGACATCTTCAACGCACGTTCTAATGAACTCGCACACCGAATCAGCGTATTCGTCAATGTTGTTATCTGACGCAATACGAAACATCTCCCAGTCCACGTGATGGAAGCAGTCTTGGAGTGTGGAGTCAGCTTGGTCGGACCAGCGTTGGACAGACCTCAGCGTGGGAGCCTCTTGTTTTAGTTTCTGTCTGTAGGCAGGGATCAACAAAATGGAGTCGTGGTCAGCTTTTCCGAAAGGGGGGCGGGGCAGGGCCTTATATGCGTCGCGGAAGTTATAATAATCTATAGGCTACATTGAGCAGTAATTCACATCACAATATGTTCCAGTCCCCGCCCCGGTGAGAGGTAAACCCCCCCCCCCCAAGTGTGATGTCTCTGTTGTATCTTCGTCACTGACCAGAGAAGCCCAGGGTGACTCTGACAAAGAGACACAGACTATTCATCACATGCCTGCCTTGCTACAGGTTTCCCCCCAATTAAACTTGACACCAGTCTATTGTAAGCTATTGATTAAACCAAATACACACGCAGGACATAAAAGACAAGCTGTAGAATAATAAGAATTGATTGTGTTGATTTTGACAATGTAGTTGGAGACCAGCTGTAGTACTCATGGTCATATCATGAACGAATGGTCTCAGAATGACTTGTGTGTGGTAGAATGAGGATGGACTAAATATCCTGCAGATTTGATTAGATTTGGAACACTGTTAGACCCTTGTCTGTCTTGTCTACCACTGATGTTTTGGAGACAAGTCTTCAGCATATCATCACCAACACCCTGGTACAAAAAACAGAGCTAGTCATTCGTTACATCCCAAATGGCACCCTATTCCCTATATAGTACACTACTTTTGACCAGAGGTCTATATAGGGAATAGGGTGCCATTTGGGACTGCATCTTTGACTAATTTGTGTAGCAGCATTTAACACGGTGACCTTGTTGGAGGATGTAGGCTAACAGAATCATCACTCTCTGTATCTGAGAACATGGGCAATTCCACGGTAACAGAATCATCACTCTCTGTATCTGAGAACATGGGCAATTCCACGATAACAGAATGATACTGAGACTCGGATTGTATGTCAAAAAAAATTATTAACGAAGATTTTAAAGTTAAACAAACCATACAACTCTTATGTCCAAGGACAATTTTTAAAAATAATTTCCATGGATAATTTTACAGAAGCACATTTACTTAAAGATCAGTGCAGATTTGTATGTATTTATTTAATAGAACCTTTATCTAACGAGGCAAGTCAGTTAAGAACAAATTCTTAATTACAATGACGGGGGGGGGGGCAGCAAGAAGCCAAGGTAAGTTGCTAGCTACTATTAAACTTATAAAAAAAACAATCAATCTTAACATAATCACTAGTTAACTACACATGGTTGATGATATTACTAGTTTATCTAGCGTGTCCTGCGTTGCATATAATCGATGCGGTGCCTGTTAATTTATCATCGAATCACAGCCAAACGGGTGATGATTTAGCACTGTCGTTGCACCAAACCTAACCATAAACATCCATGCCTTTCTTTAAAATCAATACACAAGTATATATTTTTAAACCTGCATATTTAGTTAATATTGCCTGCTAACATGAATTTCTTATAATTAGGGAAATTGTCACTTCTCTTGCGTTCGGTGCGAGCAGTCAGGGTATATGCAGCAGTTTGGGCCACCTGGCTCGTTGCGAACTGTGTGATGTCCATTTATTCCTAACAAAGACCGTAATTAATTTGCCAGAATTGTACATAATTATGACATAACATTGAAGGTTGTGCAATGTAACAGCAATATTTAGACTGATGGATGCCACCCGTTAGATAAAATACGGAACAGTTCCGTATTTCGCTGAAAGAATAAACGTTTTGTTTTCGAGATGATAGTTTCCGGATTCGACCATATTAATGACCGAAGGCTCGTATTTCTGTGTGTTATTATGTTATAATTAAGTCTATGATTTGATATTTGATAGAGCAGTCTGACTGAGCGATGGTAGGCACCAGCAGGCTCGTAAGCATTCATTCAAACAGCACTTTCGTGCGTTTTGCCAGCAGCTCTTCGCAATGCTTCGAGCATTGCGCTGTTTATGTCTATCAACCCCCGAGATTAGGCTGGTGTAACCGATGTGAAATGGCTAGCTAGTTAGAGGGGTGCGCGCTAATAGAGTTTCAATCGGTGACGTCACTCGCTCTGAGACTTGGAGTAGTTGTTCCCCATGCTCTGCAAGGGCTGCGGCTTTTGTGGAGCGATGGGTAACGATGCTTCGAGGGTGGCTGTTGTCGATGTGTTCCTGGTTCGAGCCCAGGTAGGGGCGAGGAGAGGGACGGAAGCTGTACGGTTACACAGGCAATACTAAAGTGCCTATAAGAACATCCAATAGTCAAAGGTATATGAAATACAAATGGTATAGAGAGAAATAGTCCTATAATTCCTATAATAACTACAACCTTAAACTTCTTACCTGGGAATATTGAAGACTCATGTTAAAAGGAACCACCAGCTTTCATATGTTCTCATGTTCTGAGCAAGGAACTTAAACATTAGCTTTCTTACATAGCACATATTGCACTTTTACTTTCTTCTCCAACACTTAGTTTTGGCATTATTTAAACCAAATTGAACTTGTTTCATTATTTATTTGAGGCTAAATTGATTTTATTGATGTATTATATTAAGTTAAAATAAGTGTTCAGTATTGTTGTAATTGTCATTATTACAAATAAATGTAAAAAAGTCGGCCGATTAATCGTTATCGGCTTTTTTGGTCCTCCAATAATCGGTATCGGCGTTGAAAAATCATAATCGGTCGACCTCTACGACATAGACCTAAGACGACAACATAGCAACACATGACAACTCACATGGTAGCCACACAACATGGTAGCATCACAAAACATGGTATAAACATTATTGGGCACAGTCAACACCAAAACAGGCAAGAAGGTAGAGACAACAATACATTCACGCAAAGCAGCCACAATTGTCAGTAAGAGTGTCCATGATTGAGTCTTTGAATGTAGAGATTGAGATAAAACTGTCCAGTTTGAGTGTTTGTTGCGGTTCGTTCCAGTCGCTAGCTGCAGTGAACTGAAAAGAGGAGCGACCCAGGGATGTTCGTGCTTTAGGGACCTTTAACAGAATGTGACTGGCAGAACGGGTGTTGTATGTGGAGGATGAGGGCTGCAATAGATATCTCAGATAGGGGGGAGTGGGTCCTAAGAGGGTTTTATAAATAGGCATCAACCAGTGGGTCTTGCGACGGGTTTACAGAGATGACCAGTTTACAGAGGAATACAGAGTGTCCTATAAGGAGCGTTGGTGGCAAATTTGATTGCCGAATAGTAGAGAGCACCCTTACCTGCCGATCTATAAATTATGTCTCTGTAATCTAGCATGGGTAGGATGGTCATCTCTGAATCAGGGTTAGTTTGGCAGCTGGGGTAAAAGAGGAGCGATTGCGATAGAGAAAACCAAGTCTAGATTTAACTTTAGCCTGTAGCTTTGATATGTGCTGAGAGAAGGACAGTGCACCGTCTAGCCATACTCCCAAGTACTTGTATGAGGTGACTACCTCAAGCTCTAAACCCTCAGAGGCAGTAAAAACACCTGTGGGAGGAGGGGCATTCTTCTTACCAAACCACATGACCTTTGTTTTGGAGGTGTTCAGAACAAGGTAAAGGGCAGAGAAAGCTTGTTGGACACTAAGAAAGCTTTGCTGTAGAGCATTTAACACAACATTCGGGGAGGGGCCAGCTGAGTATAAGACTGTATCATCTGCATATAAATGGGTGAGAGCACTTCCTACTGCCTGAGCTATGTTGTTGATGTAAATTGAGAAGAGCGTGGGGCAGAGGATCGAGCCTTGGGGTACTCCCTTGGTGACAGGCAGTGGCTGAGACAGCATATTGTCTGACTTTATACACTGCACTCTTTGAGAGTAGTAGTTAGCAAACCAGGCCAAAGACCCCTCAGCGACACCAATAATCTGGCCCACAAGAATGGAATAGTCTACCGTATCAAAAGCTTTGGCCAAGGCAATAAAAATAGCAGCACAACATTGCATAGAATCAAGGGCAATGGTTACATCCTTAAGGACCTTTAAAGTGTCGATGCCACATCCAAAACCTGAGTGGAAACCAGATTGCGTACCCGAGAGAATACTATAGACATCAAGAAAGCCAGTCAGTTAGTTATTGACAAGTTTTTCCAAAACTTTTGTCAGTTAATAAACAGGACAAAATAGAAATAGCACTATAAGTTAGGATCAGCTTGTTCTCCCCTTTTAAATAAAGAATGAACCAAGTAATGGGAACCTCCCTAGAAAGGAAAGACAGGCTTGGCAATTCTCTTGCATTTCTAAGAGGATGGTCTCTCTCAACAACAAAAAACTTCCGGGTTGGTTTTTCTTTGGATTTTCTCTTACCATATCTATTGTGTTATATTCACCTACATTATTTTAACATTTCTACAAACTTCAAAGTGTTTTCTTTCCAACGGTACCAACTATATGCATATCCTGGCTTCAGGGCCTGAGCAATAGGCTGTTTACTTTGGGCACGTCAGTCAGGCAGGAAGTGGAGAGAGAAAAAAGGGGCCTAGCCCTAAGAAGCCCCTTTAGCACCTCGGACTCAGTGACCGCCTGCAGGGAGAAACTTTGTAGCGGGGCAGGTGGGAAAAGAGGGAGGAGCATCGGGGACAGTCACATTAGAAGGGGAAAAAGAGGGAGGAGCCTAGGGGCTAGTCGCACTAGAAGTAAAATGGAAAACAGATGCAAAGTTCGATAACAGAACGATGTCACAAACAGTCATTCTGTTGTTACCAAACTTTGCATCAGCACTGTTTTTTTAGATGCGTTTTTGTAATATTTTCTGTGGGAATTGTTCAAAGTAGTCCGTTGTGCATAGAGTTGTATGGTTTGTTTAACTTTGGTTTTGGTTTGACATACATTTTTAAAGTGAGAAATGTGAGTGTCAGCATCATTCTGTTACCGTGGAATCGCCCATATAGGGACCTTTTAATATGACTGTGACGTTCCAGGCTAGCTAGCTGCATCACGATCTCATCCCCTACTGCTCTCTCAACAGTCCAGACATTATTGCAGCAATGCTGTCCAGACCCAAATGGTTGGCCCTGGCCCTGTCCTGGCCCTGTCCTGGCCCTGTCCTGGCCCTGTCCTGGCCCTGTCCTGACCTTATCCTGGCCCTGTCCTGGCCCTGTCCTGGCCCTATTGCTTTGTACCTGCATAGTAACATTTCTGTACACAATTATCGTGAAGCGTTACCTACAGTGCCTTCAAAGTATTCATTCCCTTTGACTTATTCCATGTTTTATGTTACAGACTGAATTCAAAATGGATGACATTTATTTTCTCATCCATCGACACACAATACCCCATAATGACAAAGTAAAAACATGTTTTTAGAAATCTTTGCAAATTTATTGAAAATGTAAATACAGAAATTAGAATCACCTTTGGCAGTGATTTACAACTGAGTCTTTCTGGGTAAGTCTCTAAGAGCTTTGCACACCTGGATTGTACAACATTATTCTTAAAAAAAATAATCAAGCCCTGTTAAATTGGTTGTTGGTCATTGCTAGACAAATATTTTCAAGTCTTGCCATAGATTTTCAAGCAAATTTAAGCCAAAACTGTAACTCGACCACTCAGGAACATTCACTGTTCTTGGTAAGCCACTCCAGTGTAGATTTGACCTTGTGTTTTAGGCTATTGTCCTGCATAGCTCTACTCCCTTTCTTTTTATCCCAAGTCCTTAATGATTACAAGCATACCCATAACATGATGCAGCCACGATTATGCTGGAAAATATGGAGAGTGATTCTCTGTAATGTATTGGATTTTCCCGAAACATAACACTTTCTATTCAAGACAAAACAAACAGGATGAATGTTTTGGAATATTTTTATTCTGTACAGGCTTCCTTATTTCACTCTGTCAGGTTTGTATTGTTTAGTGACTACAATGTTGTTGATCCATCCTCAGTTTTCTCCAATCGCAGCCATTAAACTCTGTAACTGTTTTAAAGTCACCATTGGCCTCATGGTTAAATCCCTGAGCGGTTTCCTTCCTCTCCGGCAACTGAGTTAGGAAGGACGCCTGTATCTTTGTAGTGACTGGATGTATTGATACACCATCCAAAGTGTAATTAATAACCTCACCATGCTCAAAGGGATATTCAATGTCTGCTTTAAAAAAAAAAACACATCTACCAATAGGTGCCCTTCTTTGCGAGGCATTGGAAAACCTCCCTGGTGTTTGTGGTTGAATATGTGTTTGAAATTCACTGCTCGACTGAGACTTTATAGATAATTGTATGTGTGGGGTACAGAGATGAGGTAGTCAATCATGATAAACACTATTATTGCACACATACAGAGTGAGTCCATGTAACTTATTGTGACTTGTTAAGCACGTTTTTTTTAGCCCTGAACTTATTTAGACATCGCCTTAACAAAGGGGTTGAATACTTATTGACTCAATACATTTTCAGATTTCCATCTTTCATTTATTAGTAAATATTTCAAAAACCAAAAAATAATTCCACTTTGACATTATGGGGTATTGTGATGTCATTACATGGTATTGTGATGTCATTACATGGTATTGTGATGTCATTACGGGGTATTGTGATGTCATTACATGGTATTGTGATGTCATTACGGGGTATTGTGATGTCATTACATGGTATTGTGATGTCATTACGGGGTATTGTGTGTAGGCTAGTGACCCCCCCAAAAAAACATCTACATTTAATCCATTTTAAATTCAGAACATGTGGATTAAGTCAAGGGGTGTGAATACTTTCAGAAGGCTCTATATAAATATATAATTGCTGCAAGTGATAAGTTCAAATGTTTGCCTTAGTTCTGCTTCGTAGAATTAGTCAATTTTGATGTTAAAGCCCCGCGAAAGTCCAATGTCTTGTCCAGGGGGTGTCCTGGTACATCATACTGCCTCAGGAAACTGGAGATGGGCTCCTGATCTATAGACTGTTCTGGCCAAGGGGTGTCCTTGTACATCATACTGCCTCAGGAAACTGGAGATGGGCTCCTGATCTATAGACTGTTCTGGCCAAGGGGTGTCCTTGTACATCATACTGCCTCAGGAAACAGGAGATGGGCTCCTGATCTATAGGCTGTTCTGGCCAGGGGGTGTCCTTGTACATCATACTGCCTCAGGAAACAGGAGATGGGCTCCTGATCTATAGGCTGTTCTGGCCAGGGGGTGTACTTGTACATCATACTGCCTCAGGAAACAGGAGATGGGCTCCTGATCTATAGGCTGTTCTGGCCAGGGGGTGTACTTGTACATCATACTGCCTCACGCTACAGAAACAGGAGATGGGCTCCTGATCTATAGGCTGTTCTGGCCAAGGGGTGTCCTTGTACATCATACTGCCTCACGCTACAGAAACAGGAGATGGGCTCCTGATCTATAGGCTGTTCTGGCCAGGGGGTGTACTTGTACATCATACTGCCTCACGCTACAGAAACAGGAGATGGGCTCCTGATCTATAGACTGTTCTGGCCAGGGGGTGTACTTGTACATCATACTGCCTCACGCTACAGAAACAGGAGATGGGCTCCTGATCTATAGGCTGTTCTGGCCAGGGGGTGTACTTGTACATCATACTGCCTCACGCTACAGAAACAGGAGATGGGCTCCTGATCTATAGGCTGTTCTGGCCAGGGGGTGTACTTGTACATCATACTGCCTCACGCTACAGAAACAGGAGATGGGCTCCTGATCTATAGGCTGTTCTGGCCAGGGGGTGTACTTGTACATCATACTGCCTCACGCTACAGAAACAGGAGATGGGCTCCTGATCTATAGGCTGTTCTGGCCAGGGGGTGTACTTGTACATCATACTGCCTCACGCTACAGAAACAGGAGATGGGCTCCTGATCTATAGGCTGTTCTGGCCAGGGGGTGTCCTTGTACATCATACTGCCTCACGCTACAGAAACAGGAGATGGGCTCCTGATCTATAGGCTGTTCTGGCCAGGGGGTGTACTTGTACATCATACTGCCTCACGCTACAGAAACAGGAGATGGGCTCCTGATCTATAGGCTGTCCTGGCCAGGGGGTGTACTTGTACATCATACTGCCTCACGCTACAGAAACAGGAGATGGGCTCCTGATCTATAGGCTGTTCTGGCCAGGGGGTGTACTTGTACATCATACTGCCTCACGCTACAGAAACAGGAGATGGGCTCCTGATCTATAGGCTGTTCTGGCCAGGGGGTGTCCTTGTACATCATACTGCCTCACGCTACAGAAACAGGAGATGGGCTCCTGATCTATAGGCTGTTCTGGCTCGGACAAGGCTGCTTGCTTTTACTTTTCAATGTCGGTGTACGAAGTACTGCAATAAGGCTGCTAGGAGGTCCTGGAAGCTCTGTGAATGTGAGTTGTCTGTATTAACTCTCTCTGTGAAATATGAGCTGTCGGTTCTAACTCTCTCTGTGAATATCCTCTTTCCCGACCCATCATGTAGCCTGAAGCAGGGTAGTGTGTAGGTACGAGGTCAAGTTACCTGGAGGGATCTAAGGTGGGAGAGAGTGGAGGGGTGGTGGGAGGGAGAGGAAGCTGCGGGGGGGGGGGGGGGGGGGGTTTATGAGTCTCCTCTAGAAGAGCCTCGGAGTCCTGAGGGCTGTACGTTGAGAAGATGAATGACAATAAGACCACAAGCTTCATACACACAGAGTAGGGAGTGTCTCTTATCTCGGGCGGCAGGGTAGCCTAGTGGTTTAGAGTGTTGGACTAGTAACCGAAAGTGTTGCGAGATCAAATCCCCGAGCTCACAAGGTACAAATCTGTCGTTCTAACCCTGAACAAGTCGGTTAACTCACTGTTCCTAGGCCTTCACTGTAAATAAGAATTTGTTCTTAACTGACTTGCCTAGTTAAATAAAGGTAAAATAAATACATCTCTAAATAAATCTCTCTCCTCCATCTCTGTCTACCTCCTTTCACTCTCTCCTTCTTTCTCTCTCGCTCTCTCGCTCTCTCGCTCTGCCTCTCTGCCTCTGTCTCTCTGTCTCTCTGTCTCTCTCCCTCTTTCTCTCTCTCTCTCCCTCTTTCTCTCTCTCCCCCCTCTCTCTCTCTGTCTCTCCCCCCTCTCTGTCTCTCTGTCTCTGTCTCTCTGCCCCCTCTCTCTCTCTCTCTCCCTCTCTCCCCCCTCTCGCTCTCTCCCCCCTCTCGCTCTCTCCCCCCTCTCGCTCTCTCCCCCCTCTCGCTCTGTCTCTCTGTCTCTCTGTCTCTCTGTCTCTCTGTCTCTCTGTCTCTCTGTCTCTCTGTCTCTCTGTCTCTCTGTCTCTCTGTCTCTCTGTCTCTCTGTCTCTCTGTCTCTCTGTCTCTCTCTCTCTCTCTCTCTCTCTCTCTCTCTCTCCCTCTTTCTCTCTCTCTCTTTCTCTCTCTCTCCCTCTTTCTCTCTCTCTCTCTCCCTCTTTCTCTCTCTCTCTCCCTCTTTCTCTCTCTCTCTCTCTCCCTCTTTCTCTGTCTCTCCCCCCCTCTCTCTCTTCTCTCTCTCTCTCTCTCCATGTTGCTACTGATTATGCTCCTCTCTGGCTTATAGCCATGAGGCCCAGGCCATATTGGAATGGCCTCTTCTCTTGGCATTTACCATGCTTGTGTCCCAATTGACACCCTATTCCTTGTTTTAGGGCCCATGGGGCTCTGGTCAAAAGTAGTGCACTATGTAAGGAATAGGGTGCCATTGGGGACACAAATCCTCATCTCCAGCTACCGTCTCGTATGTAGGCTACTGGAGGTAAAGCGGGAGCTTTCATTTGAACCACACGAAGAAGAATGTTGTCTGCAACATTCATCCGATCCATTCTCTTTTCAATACAGCTGAGGACTTGTCTCCTAAACAAACTGAGGCTTTGTGATCTTCTTGTGCGAAAGCTTGTACTCCCCAAACACAGACGATTGCTTGAAATGTGCATATTTTAGATCTTTTTAAAGTAGTTCGTCTGTCTGTTTTTGAATAATAATATTTTATCCCACGTTCACATAACTGCTTGTTCATTTCATTTGCAAAGTGGAGCCAAGTAAATGGTTTTAGTGTTGTCGATGAGTGTTCTGTTTGTTCTGTCCAGCTGCAACGTTGTGTACGTCTCGAATGGCCCCCTATTCCCTATATAGTGCACTACTTTTAACGCAAAATGGCCCCCTATTCCCTATATAGTGCACTACTATTGACCTGAGCTCCGTGGGGCCTGGTAGTGCACCAGAAAGGCTTAGGGTGCCATATGGGATGCACATGTTGCTGTGGTTCTGTTTGTTCTTTACACCAGCCAGACAACAGTCCATTAGGCTGATTTCTATTTGTTTTATATATATATATATATATTTTACAAATTGACTCTTTTATAAAAATCATTATAAAGCAAAAATCTTTTTAGCGTTTTGAAATGTCAAAATTGGACAAAAAGGCCAACACTCACTCACTGGCTATACACTGAGTATGGGGTCCTACCTACACTGAGTATGGGGTCCTACATACACTGAGTGGACAAAACATTAGGAACACCTTTCTAATATGGAGTTGCAAACCCCCCTTTGTCTTCAGAACAGCCTCAATTTGTCAGGTCATGGACTCTACAAGGTGTTGAAAGCGTTCCACAGGGATGCTGGCACATGGTGACTCCAATGTTTCCCAAAGTTGCATCAAGTTGGCTGGATGTCCTTTGTGTGGTGGACCATTCTTGATCCATAGGAAACTGTTGAGCGTGAAAAACCCAGCAGCGTTGCAGTTCTTGACACAAACCAGTGCGCCTGGCACCTACTACCGTACCCCCCCCCCCGTTCAAAGACACCTCAATATTTAGTCTTGCCCATTCACCCTCTGAATAACACACATACACAATCCATGTCTCATTTGTCTCAATGCTTAAACATCCTTCTTTAACCCGTCTCCTCACCTTCATCTACACTGATTGAAGTGGATTTAACAAGTGACATCAATAAGGGATCATTTCACCTGAATTCACCTGGTCAGTCTATGTCATAGAAATAGTGTTTTGTACCCGTCTATGCATCCGTCTATCCACACACACACACACACGCACACATAAACACACACATTGCAGTGGATTCGCCGTTATTTCAATAATTAACATCAGACAACCCCCATTGTAGTCAAGGGAGCCCAGTAAGCCAAGGGAGCCCAGTAAGCCAAGGGAGCCCAGTAAGCCAAGGGAGCCCAGTAAGCCAAGGGAGCCCAGTAAGCCAAGGGAGCCCAGTCAGCCAAGGGAGCCCAGTCAGCCAAGGGAGCCCAGTCAGCCAGCCAAGGGAGCCCAGTCAGCCAGTCAAGGGAGCCCAGTCAGCCAGTCAAGGGAGCCCAGTCAGCCAGTCAAGGGAGCCCAGTCAGCCAGTCAAGGGAGCCCAGTCAGCCAGTCAAGGGAGCCCAGTCAGCCAGTCAAGGGAGCCCAGTCAGCCAGTCAAGGGAGCCCAGTCAGCCAGTCAAGGGAGCCCAGTCAGCCAGCCAAGGGAGCCCAGTCAGCCAGCCAAGGGAGCCCAGTCAGCCAGCCAAGGGAGCCCAGTCAGCCAGCCAAGGGAGCCCAGTCAGCCAGCCAAGGGAGCCCAGTCAGCCAGCCAAGGGAGCCCAGTCAGCCAGCCAAGGGAGCCCAGTCAGCCAGCCAAGGGAGCCCAGTCAGCCAGCCAAGGGAGCCCAGTCAGCCAGCCAAGGGAGCCCAGTCAGCTCCTAGAATACAGTCTGTTTCCTTTTCATTCACTGTATCACAGCGATAGTTGCTGAATGTTAGTACATGCGTTTTAGATGGGAGAAAGAATCTTCCTCCCAAAATGACCTAAAGCGTTTTTATTTTGTTCTGTCTTTGCTGACCAACATTTTTGTTTTTATTGTAAAGTTCATTCCATTCAACTTTAGCATGTCTTTTGGTGTGACAAAAGACCACAGTAGTTGGTAAAACAGGACAAAGAGATCGGGGACAAAGCTAGATTGAATTGGCCCATTATCCACATGTACTGTATAGTTCTCTCTGCAGACTACAGTGTGCTGGAGCCTGGTTTGTATATATATATATATATATGAGATGTTTTCATGGAGCACAGTGAGGTCTTCCCAGGCTGTGTCCCAAATGGAACTGTGTTCTGTATATAGTGCACTACTTAACCAGAACCCATTGGGTGCTCTACATAGGGGACTAGGATGGTATTTAGGACTTAGGCCTCAGACAGTCACATTGACGCATTCTACACAGATTGGCTAATTCAACACAGGCTGATAGCCAAAGTTGTCTTGTGAGAATTATCATCTCTCCCTCCCTCTCCTCCCTCCCTCCCTATGTCGCGGAACAACAGATTCCTTTAATCAGAGGAACGGGGGGGAGGCCCTTCTTCTCTATCGTTGGACCAAGAAGGAAAAGCAGGGAGATGTTTGAATCGTTGGCTCCAGTCGGTTTATGTGTACAGAGAGAGAGTAGACTATCCCACCACCGCAGGCCCATGGATGGATAGAGGATGAGGGCCTGTTTCTCTACCATAATATTATAATGGGTTGTCAGAGAGGAACTATAGCCCCCCCCCCCCTCCCTGTTTCTCTACCATAATATTATAATAGTTGTCACAGAGGAACTATACCCCCCCCCCCCCCCCCCCCGTTTCTCTACCATAATATTATAATGGGTTGTCACAGAGGAACTATAGCACCTATCAACTATAACACCTATCATACTACTATGACTGACCCTGTGAAACAACACCTATCATACTACTATGACTGACCCTGTAAAACAACACCTATCATACTACTATGACTGACCCTGTGAAACAACTCCTATCATACTACTATGACTGACCCTGTGAAACAACACCTATCATACTACTATGACTGACCCTGTAAAACAACACCTATCATACTACTATGACTGACCCTGTAAAACGACACCTATCATGCTACTATGACTGACCCTGTGAAACCACACCTATCATACTACTATGACTGACCCTGTAAAACAACACCTATCACACTACTATGACTGACCCTGTGAAACAACACCTATCATACTACTATGACTGACCCTGTGAAACAACACCTATCATACTACTATGACTGACCCTGTGAAACAACTCCTATCATACTACTATGACTGACCCTGTGAAACAACACCTATCATACTACTATGACTGACCCTGTAAAACAACACCTATCATACTACTATGACTGACCCTGTGAAACAACACCTATCATACTACTATGACTGACCCTGTGAAACAACACCTATCATACTACTATGACTGACCCTGTGAAACAACACCTATCATACTACTATGACTGACCCTGTAAAACAACACCTATCATACTACTATGACTGACCCTGTGAAACAACACCTATCATACTACTATGACTGACCCTGTGAAACAACACCTATCATACTACTATGACTGACCCTGTACAACAACACCTATCGTACTACTATGACTGACCCTGTACAACAACTCCTATCATACTACTATGACTGACCCTGTGAAACAACACCTATCATACTACTATGACTGACCCTGTGAAACAACACCTATCATACTACTATGACTGACCCTGTAAAACAACACCTATCATACTACTATGACTGACCCTGTGAAACAACACCTATCATACTACTATGACTGACCCTGTGAAACAACACCTATCATACTACTATGACTGACCCTGTGAAACAACACCTATCATACTACTATGACTGACCCTGTACAACAACTCCTATCATACTACTATGACTGACCCTGTGAAACAACACCTATCATACTACTATGACTGACCCTGTGAAACAACACCTATCATACTACTATGACTGACCCTGTAAAACAACACCTATCATACTACTATGACTGACCCTGTGAAACAACACCTATCATACTACTATGACTGACCCTGTAAAACAACACCTATCATACTACTATGACTGACCCTGTGAAACAACACCTATCATACTACTATGACTGACCCTGTGAAACAACACCTATCATGCTACTATGACTGACCCTGTAAAACAACACCTATCATACTACTATGACTGACCCTGTAAAACAACACCTATCATACTACTATGACTGACCCTGTACAACAACACCTATCATACTACTATGACTGACCCTGTGAAACAACACCTATCATACTACTATGACTGACCCTGTACAACAACTCCTATCATACTACTATGACTGACCCTGTGAAACAACACCTATCATACTACTATGACTGACCCTGTGAAACAACACCTATCATACTACTATGACTGACCCTGTAAAACAACACCTATCATACTACTATGACTGACCCTGTGAAACAACACCTATCATACTACTATGACTGACCCTGTGAAACAACACCTATCATGCTACTATGACTGACCCTGTAAAACAACACCTATCATACTACTATGACTGACCCTGTGAAACAACACCTATCATACTACTATGACTGACCCTGTGAAACAACACCTATCACACTACTATGACTGACCCTGTGAAACAACACATTTCACTGCACCTATCTGGTTTATGTGACAATGAAACATATTTTTTAGGGGATTCCATTTGGGATGTACACAATGTCATTGTTCACTGCTGTGAGACGATGTGTACGTCGTCAATACTCTGTAGCGAGAGAGCATTTTATTTGGGGCGGGGCCAGAGTGGGCGGGGCCAGAGGGGGGGCGGGGCCAGAAGGGGCAGGGGAATTCAAAGGCAGAGTAAGGGTGCTGCTTTGGGATCAGTTTTCCTTTTTTTCCATCACAATGCATAAGAATACATGGAGAGGGAGGACCTGATCCTAGATCAGCACTCCTACTCTGAGACTCTAGATAGACCTGCATAGAGCCCCAGACATGATGTTTAACCTAACCAATTCTCCGCTAAGGCGGAGGTCACAAACATATAGTGGAATTCCTGCTGACAAGTCAACATATATCGTTGAGAGTATTTAAATGCTCCTATTATGTTGGTGTGGCGACGATTTCCACTCAGATGCTTGGCAGGTGAACGTGACCCATTTTACTATCTGTCACACACACACAATCACACACGGGGACTTCCGTGCTCATAGAGCGATATAGAGCGTATGATGTGAGGAATGGTTGGCTGGTGATGACACCGTGGGCATGAGATAAGGAGTTGCCATGCATTGTGGTTGAGTTTAAAAAAATGTGTGTATATATATATATATATATATATATATATATATATATTTTTTTTTTATGTAAATGAAATCAAATAGAAGCCCAGTTAAAAATTAAACAGTTATATCCAATCAAATAGACCATTGAAGTAAATTAGCAGTGGGGTGGAGGGAGGGGCCTGTAGCAGTGGGGTGGAGGGAGGGGCCTGTAACAGTGGGGTGGAGGGAGGGGCCTGTAACAGTGGGGTGGAGGGGAGGGGCCTGTAGCAGTGGGGTGGAGGGGCCTGTAACAGTGGGGTGGAGGGAGGGAGGGAGGGGCCTGTAGCAGTGGGGTGGAGGGAGGGGCCCGTAACAGTGGGGTGGAGGGAGGGGCCTGTAACAGTGGGGTGGAGGGGAGGGGCCTGTAACAGTGGGGTGGAGGGGAGGGGCCTGTAGCAGTGGGGTGGAGGGGCCTGTAACAGTGGGGTGGAGGGAGGGAGGGAGGTGCCTGTAGCAGTGGGGTGGAGGGGCCTGTAACAGTGTGGTGGAGGGGCCTGTAACAGTGGGGTGGAGGGAGGGAGGGGCCTGTAACAGTGGGGTGGAGGGAGGGAGGGAGGTGCCTGTAACAGTGTGGTGGAGGGACCTGTAACAGTGTGGTGGAGGGGCCTGTAACAGTGGGGTGGAGGGGCCTGTAACAGTGTGGTGGAGGGGCCTGTAGCAGTGGGGTGTGGTGGAGGGGCCTGTAGCAGTGGGGTGTGGTGGAGGGGCCTGTAGCAGTGGGGTGGAGGGGCCTGTAGCAGTGGGGTGGGGTGGAGGGGCCTGTAGCAGTGGGGTGGGGTGGAGGGGCCTGTAACAGTGGTGTGGAGGGACCTGTAACAGTGGGGTGGAGGGGCCTGTAACAGTGGGGTGGGGGGGCCTGTAGCAGTGGGGTGGGGGGGCCTGTAGCAGTGGAGTGGGGGGGCCTGTAGCAGTGGGGTGGAGGGAGGGGCCTGTAGCAGTGGGGTGGAGGGAGGGGCCTGTAGCAGTGGTGTGGAGGGAGGGGCCTGTAGCAGTGGTGTGGAGGGAGGGGCCTGTAGCAGTGGTGTGGAGGGAGGGGCCTGTAGCAGTGGTGTGGAGGGAGGGAGGGAGGGAGGGAGGGGCCTGTAGCAGTGGGGTGGAGGGAGGGGCCTGTAGCAGTGGTGTGGAGGGAGGGGCCTGTAGCAGTGGTGTGGAGGGAGGGGCCTGTAGCAGTGGTGTGGAGGGAGGGGCCTGTAGCAGTGGTGTGGAGGGAGGGAGGGAGGGGCCTGTAGCAGTGGGGTGGAGGGAGGGGCCTGTAGCAGTGGTGTGGAGGGAGGGGCCTGTAGCAGTGGTGTGGAGGGAGGGGCCTGTAGCAGTGGAGTACTACATAGTGAATAGGGTGTCATTTGTGATCTAGACTCCGACTGGGCAGTGGTACTCTTCTCCCTAATAGCCATAGGGGTGGAGTTGGAACATGACAGAGAGCTGTCCCTGATGGCTGTGGGGCTGGGATTGGATGGATGGATCTGGGTCTGTATAGGGTTGGAAGGGTTGTGTTGGAACTGACAGAGAGCTGTCCCTGATGGCTGTGGGGCTGGGATTGGATGGATGGATCTGGGTCTGTATAGGGTTGGAAGGGTTGTGTTGGAACTGACAGAGAGCTGTCCCTGATGGCTGTGGGGCTGGGATTGGATGGATGGATCTGGGTCTGTATAGGGTTGGAAGGGTTGTGTTGGAACTGACAGAGAGCTGTCCCTGATGGCTGTGGGGCTGGGATTGGATGGATGGATCTGGGTCTGTATAGGGTTGGAAGGGTTGTGTTGGAACTGACAGAGCTAGCACAGGAGACTGAGAGGATCGTCATCGGCGTCACGTGTAGAAGTCGACAGACTATGATTTTTCAACGCCGATACCGATTATTGGAGGACCAAAAAAAGCCGATACCTATTAATAGGACGATTTTGTTTAAACATTTTAATTATTTTTAAAAATGTATTATTTTTGTAATAATGACAAATACAACAATACTGAATGAACACGTATTTTAACTTAATATAATACATCAATAAAATCAATTTAGCCTCAAATAAATAATGAAACATGTTCAATTTGGTTTAAATAATGCAAAAACAAAGAACATAAAAGTGCCATGTAAAAAAGCTAACGTTTCAGTTCCTTGCTCAGAACATATGAAAGCTTGTGGTTCCTTTTAACATGAGTCTTCAATATTTCCAGGTAAGAAGTTTTAGGTTGTAGTTAATATAGTATTTATAGGACTATTTCCCTCTATACCATTTGTATTTCATATACCTTTGACTATTGGATGTTCTTATAGGCACTTTAGTATTGCCAGTGTAACAGTATAGCTTCCTTACTTCTCCTCGCCCCTCCCTGGGCTCGAACCAGGAACTGGGTAGGGTTGGTACTGCTATAGTTGGACTGGGTAGGGTTGGTACTGCTATAGTTGGACTGGGTAGGGTTGGTACTGCTATAGTTGGACTGGGTAGGGTTGGTACTGCTATAGTTGGACTGGGTAGGGTTGGTACTGCTATAGTTGGACTGGGTAGGGTTGGTACTGCTATAGTTGGACTGGGTAGGGTAGGTACTGCTATAGTTGGACTGGGTAGGGTTGGTACTGCTATAGTTGGACTGGGTAGGGTTGGTACTGCTATAGTTGGACTGGTTAGGGTTGGTACTGCTATAGTTGGACTGGGTAAGGTTGGTACTGCTATAGTTGGACTGGGTAGGGTAGGTACTGCTATAGTTGGACTGGGTAGGGTTGGTACTGCTATAGTTGGACTGGGTAGGGTTGGTACTGCTATAGTTGGACTGGGTAGGGTTGGTACTGCTATAGTTGGACTGGGTAGGGTTGGTACTGCTATAGTTGGACTGGGTAGGGTTGGTACTGCTATAGTTGGACAGGGAAGGGTAGGTACTGCTATAGTTGGACTGGGTAGGGTTGGTACTGCTATAGTTGGACTGGTTAGGGTTGGTACTGCTATAGTTGGACTGGGTAGGGTGGGTACTGTGGAGTGGCTGCTATAGTTGGACTGGGTAGCGTTGGTACTGCTATAGTTGGACTGGGTAGGGTTGGTACTGCTATAGTTGGACTGGTTAGGGTTGGTACTGCTATAGTTGGACTGGGTAGGGTTTGTACTGCTATAGTTGGACTGGGTAGGGTAGGTACTGCTATAGTTGGACTGGGTAGGGTTGGTACTGCTATAGTTGGACTGGGTAGGGTTGGTACTGCTATAGTTGGACTGGGTAGGGTTGGTACTGCTATAGTTGGACAGGGAAGGGTAGGTACTGCTATAGTTGGACAGGGAAGGGTAGGTACTGCTATAGTTGGACTGGGTAGGGTTGGTACTGCTATAGTTGGACTGGGTAGGGTTGGTACTGTGGAGTGGCTGCTATAGTTGGACTGGGTAGGGTGGGTACTGTGGAGTGGCTGCTATAGTTGGACTGGTTAGCGTTGGTACTGCTATAGTTGGACTGGGTAGGGTGGGTACTGTGGAGTGGCTGCTATAGTTGGACTGGGTAGCGTTGGTACTGCTATAGTTGGACTGGTTAGGGTTGGTACTGCTATAGTTGGACTGGGTAGGGTTGGTACTGCTATAGTTGGACTGGGTAGGTACTGCTATAGTTGGACTGGGTAGGGTAGGTACTGCTATAGTTGGACTGGGTAGGGTTGGTACTGCTATAGTTGGACTGGTTAGGGTTGGTACTGCTATAGTTGGACTGGGTAGGGTTGGTACTGCTATAGTTGGACTGGGTAGGGTTGGTACTGCTATAGTTGGACTGGGTAGGGTGGGTACTTTGGAGTGGCTGCTATAGTTGGACTGGGTAGAGTGGGTACTGTGGAGTGGCTGCTATAGTTGGACTGGGTAGCGTTGGTACTGCTATAGTTGGACTGGTTAGGGTTGGTACTGCTATAGTTGGACTGGGTAGGGTTGGTACTGCTATAGTTGGACTGGGTAGGGTAGGTACTGCTATAGTTGGACTGGGTAGGGTTGGTACTGCTATAGTTGGACTGGGTAGGGTTGGTACTGCTATAGTTGGACTGGGTAGGGTTGGTACTGCTATAGTTGGACTGGGTAGGGTTGGTACTGCTATAGTTGGACTGGGTAGGGTTGGTACTGCTATAGTTGGACTGGGTAGGGTGGGTACTTTGGAGTGGCTGCTATAGTTGGACTGGGTAGGGTGGGTACTGTGGAGTGGCTGCTATAGTTGGACTGGGTAGCGTTGGTACTGCTATAGTTGGACTGGTTAGGGTTGGTACTGCTATAGTTGGACTGGGTAGGGTTGGTACTGTGGAGTGGCTGCTATAGTTGGACTGGGTAGGGTGGGTACTGTGGAGTGGCTGCTATAGTTGGACTGGGTAGCGTTGGTACTGCTATAGTTGGACTGGGTAGGGTTGGTACTGCTATAGTTGGACTGGGTAGGGTTGGTACTGCTATAGTTGGACTGGGTAGGGTTGGTACTGCTATAGTTGGACTGGGTAGGGTTGGTACTGCTATAGTTGGACTGGGTAGGGTTGGTACTGCTATAGTTGGACTGGGTAGGGTTGGTACTGCTATAGTTGGACAGGGAAGGGTAGGTACTGCTATAGTTGGACTGGGTAGGGTTGGTACTGCTATAGTTGTACTGGGTAGGGTGGGTACTTTGGAGTGGCTGCTATAGTTGGACTGGTTAGCGTTGGTACTGCTATAGTTGGACTGGGTAGGGTGGGTACTGTGGAGTGGCTGCTATAGTTGGACTGGGTAGCGTTGGTACTGCTATAGTTGGACTGGTTAGGGTTGGTACTGCTATAGTTGGACTGGGTAGGGTTGGTACTGCTATAGTTGGACTGGGTAGGTACTGCTATAGTTGGACTGGGTAGGGTAGGTACTGCTATAGTTGGACTGGGTAGGGTTGGTTCTGCTATAGTTGGACTGGGTAGGGTTGGTACTGCTATAGTTGGACTGGGTAGGGTTGGTACTGCTATAGTTGGACTGGGTAGGGTTGGTACTGCTATAGTTGGACTGGGTAGGGTGGGTACTTTGGAGTGGCTGCTATAGTTGGACTGGGTAGAGTGGGTACTGTGGAGTGGCTGCTATAGTTGGACTGGGTAGCGTTGGTACTGCTATAGTTGGACTGGTTAGGGTTGGTACTGCTATAGTTGGACTGGGTAGGGTTGGTACTGCTATAGTTGGACTGGGTAGGGTAGGTACTGCTATAGTTGGACTGGGTAGGGTTGGTACTGCTATAGTTGGACTGGGTAGGGTTGGTACTGCTATAGTTGGACTGGGTAGGGTTGGTACTGCTATAGTTGGACTGGGTAGGGTTGGTACTGCTATAGTTGGACTGGGTAGGGTTGGTACTGCTATAGTTGGACTGGGTAGGGTTGGTACTGCTATAGTTGGACTGGGTAGGGTTGGTACTGCTATAGTTGGACAGGGAAGGGTAGGTACTGCTATAGTTGGACTGGGTATGGTAGGTACTGCTATAGTTGGACTGGGTAGGGTTGGTACTGCTATAGTTGGACTGGTTAGGGTTGGTACTGCTATAGTTGGACTGGGTAGGGTGGGTACTGTGGAGTGGCTGCTATAGTTGGACTGGGTAAGGTGGGTACTGTGGAATGGCTGCTATAGTTGGACTGGGTAGCGTTGGTACTGCTATAGTTGGACTGGTTAGGGTTGGTACTGCTATAGTTGGACTGGGTAGGGTAGGTACTGCTATAGTTGGACTGGGTAGGGTTGGTACTGCTATAGTTGGACTGGTAGGGTAGGTACTGCTATAGTTGGACTGGGTAGGGTTGGTACTGCTATAGTTGGACTGGGTAGGGTTGGTACTGCTATAGTTGGACTGGGTAGGGTTGGTACTGCTATAGTTGGACTGGGTAGGGTTGGTACTGCTATAGTTGGACTGGTTAGGGTTGGTACTGCTATAGTTGGACTGGTTAGGGTTGGTACTGCTATAGTTGGACTGGGTAGGGTTGGTACTGCTATAGTTGGACTGGGTAGGGTAGGTACTGCTATAGTTGGACTGGGTAGGGTTGGTACTGCTATAGTTGGACTGGGTAGGGTTGGTACTGCTATAGTTGGACTGGGTAGGGTTGGTACTGCTATAGTTGGACTGGGTAGGGTTGGTACTGCTTTAGTTGGACAGGGAAGGGTAGGTACTGCTATAGTTGGACTGGGAAGGGTAGGTACTGCTATAGTTGGACTGGGTAGGGTTGGTACTGCTATAGTTGGACTGGGTAGGGTGGGTACTGTGGAGTGGCTGCTATAGTTGGACTGGGTAGGGTGGGTACTGTGGAGTGGCTGCTATAGTTGGACTGGGTAGCGTTGGTACTGCTATAGTTGGACTGGTTAGGGTTGGTACTGCTATAGTTGGACTGGGTAGGGTTGGTACTGCTATAGTTGGACTGGGTAGGTACTGCTATAGTTGGACTGGGTAGGGTAGGTACTGCTATAGTTGGACTGGGTAGGGTTGGTACTGCTATAGTTGGACTGGGTAGGGTGGGTACTTTGGAGTGGCTGCTATAGTTGGACTGGGTAGGGTGGGTACTGTGGAGTGGCTGCTATAGTTGGACTGGGTAGCGTTGGTACTGCTATAGTTGGACTGGTTAGGGTTGGTACTGCTATAGTTGGACTGGGTAGGGTTGGTACTGCTATAGTTGGACTGGGTAGGGTAGGTACTGCTATAGTTGGACTGGGTAGGGTTGGTACTGCTATAGTTGGACTGGGTAGGGTTGGTACTGCTATAGTTGGACTGGGTAGGGTTGGTACTGCTATAGTTGGACTGGGTAGGGTTGGTACTGCTATAGTTGGACTGGGTAGGGTTGGTACTGCTATAGTTGGACAGGGAAGGGTAGGTACTGCTATAGTTGGACAGGGAAGGGTAGGTACTGCTATAGTTGGACTGGGTAGGGTAGGTACTGCTATAGTTCGACTGGGTAGGGTTGGTACTGCTATAGTTGGACTGGGTAGGGTAGGTACTGCTATAGTTGGACTGGGTAGGGTAGGTACTGCTATAGTTGGACTGGGTAGGGTTGGTACTGCTATAGTTGGACTGGTAGGTTAGGTACTGCTATAGTTGGACTGGGTAGGGTTGGTACTGCTATAGTTGGACTGGTTAGGGTTGGTACTGCTATAGTTGGACTGGGTAGGGTTGGTACTGCTATAGTTGGACTGGGTAGGGTTGGTACTGCTATAGTTGGACTGGGTAGGGTTGGTACTGTGGAGTGGCTGCTATAGTTGGACTGGGTAGGGTGGGTACTGTGGAGTGGCTGCTATAGTTGGACTGGGTAGGGTGGGTACTGCTATAGTTGGACTGGTTAGGGTTGGTACTGCTATAGTTGGACTGGGTAGGGTTGGTACTGCTATAGTTGGACTGGGTAGTGTTGGTACTGTGGAGTGGCTGCTATAGTTGGACTGGGTAGGGTGGGTACTGTGGAGTGGCTGCTATAGTTGGACTGGGTAGCGTTGGTACTGCTATAGTTGGACTGGGTAGTGTGGGTACTGTGGAGTGGCTTCTATAGTTGGACTGGGTAGCGTTGGTACTGCTATAGTTGGACTGGGTAGGGTTGGTACTGCGGAGTGGTTGCAGGTTGGTTAGGGTTGGTACTGCGGAGTGGTTGCAGGTTGGTTAGGGTTGGTACTGCGGAGTGGTTGCAGGTTGGTTAGGGTTGGTACTGCGGAGTGGTTGCAGGTTGGGTAGTGTTGGTACTGCGGAGTGGTTGCAGGTTGGTTAGGGTTGGTACTGCGGAGTGGTTGCAGGTTGGTTAGGGTTGGTACTGCGGAGTGGTTGCAGGTTGGTTAGGGTTGGTACTGCGGAGTGGTTGCAGGTTGGGTAGGGTTGGTACTGCGGAGTGGTTGCAGGTTGGGTAGGGTTGGTACTGCGGAGTGGTTGCAGGTTGGTTAGGGTTGGTACTGCGGAATGGTTGCAGGTTGGTTAGGGTTGGTACTGCGGAGTGGTTGCAGGTTGGTTAGGGTTGGTACTGCGGAGTGGTTGCAGGTTGGTTAGGGTTGGTACTGCGGAGTGGTTGCAGGTTGGTTAGGGTTGGTACTGCGGAGTGGTTGCAGGTTGGTTAGGGTTGGTACTGCGGAGTGGTTGCAGGTTGGTTAGGGTTGGTACTGCGGAGTGGTTGCAGGTTGGTTAGGGTTGGTACTGCGGAGTGGTTGCAGGTTGGTTAGGGTTGGTACTGCGGAGTGGTTGCAGGTTGGTTAGGGTTGGTACTGCGGAGTGGTTGCAGGTTGGTTAGGGTTGGTACTGCGGAGTGGTTGCAGGTTGGTTAGGGTTGGTACTGCGGAGTGGTTGCAGGTTGGTTAGGGTTGGTGTTTTTCAAAGATGTATTGTGATAGAATACATTACATCTCGTGGCTCTTTTGGGTACTTCCGATTATCACAGGGGTCTGTCATTATCTCTGGTCTTCTGTGTGGCCTTATCACACGTCAAATAAAACAATAGAAGCCGTTCAACATGATCCTAAATATTAACCGTCAACTTAGTGAAAACCATTGGTGTTTTTAATATGAGGGGGGTTTCAGCTTGAAATATCCTTTTTTTTTAAATATATATTTTTATACTTTTAAATGTATTTTTACAACGTCAGTATGTAGTTGTTGGCTTTGAACCATATGGTCTATCTACTAGAAACTCAACGACAATATATATATAATAGATTAATCGTGTGTGTGTGTGTGTAAGAAATAAATCATGTGTAAATGACCAAAATGGGGATAGATTTCTCTAGATTTTCTATTTTATTATTATTAAGATGAGTGAAGCTCTACCAGATGCTCTGCAGCTCTAATTGTGGGTGTAGGAGGTTAGAGTGTTATTCATTTTCACTCAACATGACTAAGCAGTTCTCCTGAAGGTTTTTGGCTGATGTTTGTGTAGTTGGTGTAGGAAGACATGGGCTCTGTGTGTAGGAGGAGGAAAAGTTTTGGCTTTAGTCACCTTCGTAGCATTTCTCTTTGGGACATTTTAGATTTCCATGAACAAAGGCTTGTAAATATAAATCACCATGTAGTACCATCTGTAGTTTGTGTTGCAGAAAATAAGTTTGTAGATTTCACCTCTCTTTCACTTGAGTGGCTTCCATGATCATCCATGTCAATAGGGCAACAAGCATCGGTGCTTTCATTCATTCATATTGGTTTACAGACAGAGGCTGGCTATAGGAACAGTCTCAGCCAATCGGGGATGCTGTATAAACCATCTAAACCAATCGGTGGCCTTTAATGTTGTAGTGGGTGTGGTGATACTGGTGATTTGTCACCACAGATGATTTGTTTGGTTCCCCTAACCTGCAATGTGGCAGGTCAGGGGAGGACACGCGGGGGGTCAGGGGAGGAGACGCGGGGGGTCAGGGGAGGAGACGCGGGGGGTCAGGGGAGGAGGGGAAGAGACGCGGGGGGTCAGGGGAAGAGGCGCGGGGGGTCAGGGGAAGAGGCGCGGGGGGTCAGGGGAAGAGGCGCGGGGGGTCAGGGGAAGAGGCGCGGGGGGTCAGGGGAGGAGGCGCGGGGGGTCAGGGGAGGAGGCGCGGCGGGTCAGGGGAGGAGACGCGGCGGGTCAGGGGAACCGTCGCGGCGGGTCAGGGGAAGAGACGCTGCGGGTCAGGGGAACCGGCCCCGCGGGTCAGGGGAGGAGGCACGGGTCAGGGGAAGAGACGTGGCGGGTCAGGGGAAGAGACGCTGCGGGTCAGGGGAACCGGCCCCGCGGGTCAGGGGAGGAGGCACGGGTCAGGGGAAGAGACGTGGCGGGTCAGGGGAGGAGGCGTGGCGGGTCAGGTGAGGAGGCGTGGCGGGTCAGGGGAGGAGGCGCGGCGGGTCAGGGGAGGAGGCGCGGCGGGTCAGGGGAGGAGGCACGGCGGGTCAGGGGAAGGGTTAGCTAAAACGCTACAGTTGTCAATAGCTGTTGTCCTCACTGGAGTCCTGTTCTAATGATCAGTAAACCCACTGAGCCCTGGGTTACTAAGGCTTTTATCTCTTCCTCTTGTGGAACGCTGGAGTCCTGTTCTAATGATCAGTAAACCCACTGAGCCCTGGGTTACTAAGGCTTTTATCTCTTCCTCTTGTGGATCGCTGGAGTCCTGTTCTAATGATCAGTAAACCCACTGATCCCTGGGTTACTAAGGCTTTTATCTCTTCCTCTTGTGGATCGCTGGAGTCCTGTTCTAATGATCAGTAAACCCACTGAGCCCTGGGTTACTAAGGCTTTTATCTCTTCCTCTTGTGGATCGCTGGAGTCCTGTTCTAATGATCAGTAAACCTACTGATCCCTGGGTTACTAAGGCTTTTATCTCTTCCTCTTGTGGATCGCTGGAGTCCTGTTCTAATGATCAGTAAACCCACTGAGCCCTGGGTTACTAAGGCTTTTATCTCTTCCTCTTGTGGATCGCTGGAGTCCTATTCTAATGATCAGTAAACCTACTGATCCCTGGGTTACTAAGGCTTTTATCTCTTCCTCTTGTGGATCGCTGGAGTCCTGTTCTAATGATCAGTAAACCCACTGAGCCCTGGGTTACTAAGGCTTTTATCTCTTCCTCTTGTGGAACGCTGGAGTCCTGTTCTAATGATCAGTAAACCCACTGAGCCCTGGGTTACTAAGGCTTTTATCTCTTCCTCTTGTGGATCGCTGGAGTCCTGTTCTAATGATCAGTAAACCCACTGATCCCTGGGTTACTAAGGCTTTTATCTCTTCCTCTTGTGGATCGCTGGAGTCCTGTTCTAATGATCAGTAAACCCACTGAGCCCTGGGTTACTAAGGCTTTTATCTCTTCCTCTTGTGGATCGCTGGAGTCCTGTTCTAATGATCAGTAAACCTACTGATCCCTGGGTTACTAAGGCTTTTATCTCTTCCTCTTGTGGATCGCTGGAGTCCTGTTCTAATGATCAGTAAACCCACTGAGCCCTGGGTTACTAAGGCTTTTATCTCTTCCTCTTGTGGATCGCTGGAGTCCTATTCTAATGATCAGTAAACCTACTGATCCCTGGGTTACTAAGGCTTTTATCTCTTCCTCTTGTGGATCGCTGGAGTCCTGTTCTAATGATCAGTAAACCCACTGAGCCCTGGGTTACTAAGGCTTTTATCTCTTCCTCTTGTGGATCGCTGGAGTCCTGTTCTAATGATCAGTAAACCCACTGAGCCCTGGGTTACTAAGGCTTTTATCTCTTCCTCTTGTGGAATGCTGGAGTCCTGTTCTAATGATCAGTAAACCTACTGATCCCTGGGTTACTAAGGCTTTTATCTCTTCCTCTTGTGGATCGCTGGAGTCCTGTTCTAATGATCAGTAAACCCACTGAGCCCTGGGTTACTAAGGCTTTTATCTCTTCCTCTTGTGGATCGCTGGAGTCCTATTCTAATGATCAGTAAACCCACTGAGCCCTGGGTTACTAAGGCTTTTATCTCTTCCTCTTGTGGATCGCTGGAGTCCTGTTCTAATGATCAGTAAACCCACTGAGCCCTGGGTTACTAAGGCTTTTATCTCTTCCTCTTGTGGATCGCTGGAGTCCTGTTCTAATGATCAGTAAACCTACTGATCCCTGGGTTACTAAGGCTTTTATCTCTTCCTCTTGTGGATCGCTGGAGTCCTGTTCTAATGATCAGTAAACCCACTGAGCCCTGGGTTACTAAGGCTTTTATCTCTTCCTCTTGTGGATCGCTGGAGTCCTATTCTAATGATCAGTAAACCTACTGATCCCTGGGTTACTAAGGCTTTTATCTCTTCCTCTTGTGGATCGCTGGAGTCCTGTTCTAATGATCAGTAAACCCACTGAGCCCTGGGTTACTAAGGCTTTTATCTCTTCCTCTTGTGGATCGCTGGAGTCCTGTTCTAATGATCAGTAAACCCACTGAGCCCTGGGTTACTAAGGCTTTTATCTCTTCCTCTTGTGGAATGCTGGAGTCCTGTTCTAATGATCAGTAAACCTACTGATCCCTGGGTTACTAAGGCTTTTATCTCTTCCTCTTGTGGATCGCTGGAGTCCTGTTCTAATGATCAGTAAACCCACTGAGCCCTGGGTTACTAAGGCTTTTATCTCTTCCTCTTGTGGATCGCTGGAGTCCTATTCTAATGATCAGTAAACCCACTGAGCCCTGGGTTACTAAGGCTTTTATCTCTTCCTCTTGTGGAATGCTGGAGTCCTGTTCTAATGATCAGTAAACCTACTGATCCCTGGGTTACTAAGGCTTTTATCTCTTCCTCTTGTGGATCGCTGGAGTCCTGTTCTAATGATCAGTAAACCCACTGAGCCCTGGGTTACTAAGGCTTTTATCTCTTCCTCTTGTGGAACGCTGGAGTCCTATTCTAATGATCAGTAAACCTACTGATCCCTGGGTTACTAAGGCTTTTATCTCTTCCTCTTGTGGATCGCTGGAGTCCTGTTCTAATGATCAGTAAACCTACTGATCCCTGGGTTACTAAGGCTTTTATCTCTTCCTCTTGTGGATCGCTGGAGTCCTGTTCTAATGATCAGTAAACCCACTGAGCCCTGGGTTACTAAGGCTTTTATCTCTTCCTCTTGTGGATCGCTGGAGTCCTGTTCTAATGATCAGTAAACCCACTGAGCCCTGGGTTACTAAGGCTTTTATCTCTTCCTCTTGTGGAATGCTGGAGTCCTGTTCTAATGATCAGTAAACCTACTGATCCCTGGGTTACTAAGGCTTTTATCTCTTCCTCTTGTGGATCGCTGGAGTCCTGTTCTAATGATCAGTAAACCCACTGAGCCCTGGGTTACTAAGGCTTTTATCTCTTCCTCTTGTGGATCGCTGGAGTCCTATTCTAATGATCAGTAAACCCACTGAGCCCTGGGTTACTAAGGCTTTTATCTCTTCCTCTTGTGGAATGCTGGAGTCCTGTTCTAATGATCAGTAAACCTACTGATCCCTGGGTTACTAAGGCTTTTATATCTTCCTCTTGTGGATCGCTGGAGTCCTGTTCTAATGATCAGTAAACCCACTGAGCCCTGGGTTACTAAGGCTTTTATCTCTTCCTCTTGTGGAACGCTGGAGTCCTATTCTAATGATCAGTAAACCTACTGATCCCTGGGTTACTAAGGCTTTTATCTCTTCCTCTTGTGGATCGCTGGAGTCCTGTTCTAATGATCAGTAAACCTACTGATCCCTGGGTTACTAAGGCTTTTATCTCTTCCTCTTGTGGATCGCTGGAGTCCTGTTCTAATGATCAGTAAACCCACTGAGCCCTGGGTTACTAAGGCTTTTATCTCTTCCTCTTGTGGAACGCTGGAGGGCTTTTCTCTCTCTGAACATCCTCTGTGCTGTACAGACTGTTCCTCTGTTTTTGTGTGTGTGTGTGTGTGTGTGTGTGTGTGTGTGTGTGTGTGTCGAGGTCGATGAGGACACGGAAGAGGACACACTGTTATCACGTTAGAAACCTTTTAGCAGTAAACATCTTCCTCCGTAGGCAATCGAGATGTGACACCCTATTCCCTATTTAGTGCACTACTTTTGACCAG